>NW_019396449.1:20524-216096 GCF_000591075.1 Eurytemora carolleeae | reverse complement strand
TAAAGATTGCTATATTTAAATGAATTTTTATTATCTTATTATTATTGTATTTGTTGAGATTCTTGTCTGTTTAAACACGAGCTACGTCAAATACCCCTTTTTTATAGTGTTACGATAAACATGAAAAACGACAATATCCTACTCATTGTTAATCAGATTAGCGATGCTGGGTTTCTTTTATTATTCGTTCGTTCATCGTTCATTACAGATATAACTGTATATTACTGTATTACAGATAGAACCGAATTACTGTATCACAGATAGAACATATTACTGTATTACAGATAAAACCCTATTACTGTATTACAGATAAAACCCTATTACTGTATTACAGATAGAACCGTATTACTGTATTACAGATAAAACCCTATTACTGTATTACAGATATAACTGTATGCTACTGTTTTACAGATATAACTGTATTACTGTATTACAGATGAAACCCTATTATTATATTACAATTAGAACCGTGTATTACTATATTACAGATAGAACTGTATTACTGTATTACAGATAGAACCGTATTACTATATTACAGATAGAACCGTATTACTGTATTACAGATAAAACCCTATTTCTGTATTACAGATATAACTGTATGCTACTGTATTACAGATAGAACCGTATTACTGTATTAAAGATAGAACTGTATATTACTGTATTACAGATAGAACCGTAATACTTTATTACAGATAGAACCATATTACTGTATTACAGATAGAACTGTATTACTGTATTACAGATAGAACCATATTACAGAAGAATCGTTTATTACTGTATTACAGATAGAACCGTATATTACAAAATTAAATTTTGAATGCGAAGCTAAGGTTGAGGCTATGTGTTTCTGAATATATACTTGATGTATTTATCTATTTATCTATTTATGAACATAGATAAATAAAGTAAATATATAAGGTTAGGATAGCTAGCTAGGAGCTAGGTGTTAAGCTAGATGTTTATATAGGCTCAGGAAGGGATTGAAAACGTAAAATCAGATGACTCTCATTTAAACCACATTAACGATTCACAATGGTACCATTGAAGACTCCTCCTGATAATTTTCTAATAAAGTGAATTGCGAATTTCCGCGTCAGAAACATTGAGGAAGTTATTAGAATTAAACACGACGAATGGTGATATCTTCAACATTGTTGATCACAGATTCGGGTTTTTCTTTAATAAAGTTGAAGGCCCACTTAAATTACAAGGACAGTCTTTTTAAGTTGGAATATATCTCACGAAACGCCCCCTTTTTTATATTACTTCCACCAACCTCATAAATACTATTATTCAGTTCTCCCGTAATTCCAATTTAGCTTATTTCCTTTTTTAAATTGTCATATTTCAAACAAATTCTAATTTTAAATTCCTCTTAAATACCCCCCCTCCCATTCTTTTCTGCTTCACCATGTCCCCCCTCTCCCTTAGTCTTCGCATATGTTTTTAATTTCTAATTTGCTTGACCTATGCATATATATATAAATATATATATACACGCAGTTTAGAACGACCACAGCCGACGGGCTGGCGTGGGAAAATATTCTTAAATATTTTTTGCAGTTAAAAATTGACTTATTTCTGAAATATTGGTTTTCTTATTATGTTTGACCAGTAATTTTAGGTTCAATAAAAGTTAGATTTTTAGATACGTTTTCGATTATTTTTCTGATTTTCATTTGGAGACATGTTTTCAACATCGTTGCCCAGTTTTTGAACATATGAGCTAATTTTTAAATTTACAAGAGAACCCATTTTAGTGAGAAATGGTTATATATATATATTATGAAGCTGATTAAGATGTTATCATCTGTTAAACTAAGACAAAAATCGATATGTTCAACATAATAAGCTGTCCTCACTTTACCAGTAAATCTGACACCTTGGATCTTATCAGAGCTCGGGGAAAATATTTTTTACAATTTTTCAAAACAATTTTTTTGTTGAAATAGAAATGATGACATTTTTTGGTGATATTAAAAATTTAAATGTTTTCTACATTTTCCCCTGTTTTATCTAGGTCTGATCGAATCAAATTACAATCTACATATATCTCGATCCTTCAACGAGATTATCCAATTCTACATATGTACATATAATGATATGCAAGGAATTCACGACAAACATCGCCACCCTTTTCTGAACATTTATATTGGATTTAGTGGATTTATATAGAACATCAAACTCTAACAAAGATATAATTTTTTATGTTTATTTTCAGATAAAAAGTTTTATCTTAAAGCTTTAGTAGATGTTTTAGTAATATCATGAAGAGAGTCGATTATTCGAGAAGTTTCGTAGATTTATGGCAAAGTTAGAATAACGAGATTTTGTAAATTGTATACTGAGGTTTCCTGTATACTAGAGAGGTTTCCTGTATACTAGAGAGGTTTTTTGTATACTAGAGAGGTTTTCTGTATACTAGAGAGGTTTCCTGTATCCTAGAGAGGTTTCCTGTATCCTAGAGAGGTTTTTTGTATACTAGAGAGGTTTCCTGTATACTAGAGAGAATTCCTGTATACTAGAGAGGTTTCCTATTTACTAGAGAGGTTTCCTGTATACTAGAGAGGTTTCCTGTATACTGGAGAGAATTACTGTATACTAGAGAGGTTTCCTGTATACAAGAGAGATTTTCTGTATACTAGAGAGGTTTCCTGTATACCATAGAGGTTTCCTGTGTACTAGAGAGGTTTCCTGTACACTAGAGAGGTTTTCTGTACACTAGAGAGGTGTCCTGTATAATAGAGAGGTTTCCTGTATACTACAGAGGTTTCCTGTATACTAGAGAGGTTTCCTTTATACTAGAGAGGTTTCCCGTGTATTAGAGAGGTTTTCTGTATACTAGAGAGGTTTCCTGTATACTAGAGAGGTTTCCTGAATAATAGAGAGGTTTTCTGTATACTAGAGAGGTTTCCTGTATACTATAGAGGTTTCCTATTTACTAGAGAGGCTTCCTGTATACCAGAGAGGTTTCCTGTATACTAGGTGGTTTCTTGCATAGTAGAGAGGTTTTGTGTATACAAGAGAGGTTTCCTGTATACTAGAGAGGTTTCCTGTATACAAGAAAGGTTGCTTGAATACTACTAGAGAGGTTTCGTGAACATATACTTAAGAGGTTTCGTGATTATGTAAAGAGGGATTAGAAACAGACACTTTGTATAGAACTAGAGAGTTCCTGGGCAGATGTATTCAACGACCCATGAATATTGGACTCTTAACTTTACATGAGCATATTGAGAAGAAGTAAAAATTATCAGGGTTATTTTTAACCCCCCCCCCCTCCTCCTACTTTCCCATATTTCGGTATTTGTCAAATACAAATAATTTTATATTTTTTTAATTTTCAATTTTATGAGTTTTTTTTAAGTTTCCTTGTTCATCTTGAGATTAGAATGAGTTTAGTCAGTGACCCAGCATATTGTTATATCAACTATTTATCCTCTTTATGTACTCTACTTTAGATTAGTGGAGTTTGATGTTAGGGGACAGGACAGGACAGGACAGGACAGGACAGGACAGGATAGGACAGGACAGGACAGGACAGGATAGGACAGGATAGGACAGGACAGAGGGACAAAATGTTTTCTTAAAGGGACTGTTGACGGAATGTCCGAGTCAATACGGAACCATATTCTTTAGTAATAATAAGGGGACATCGTTGTTGTTCAATCTTGTGAAGTGCTGACAATTTCGTTCATTGCCTCTGCAGCATAAATCCTAAAGCAATTTTCACAAAAAAACCTTAATTGAAATTAATCAATTCGTAGCTAAATAAATACGTATATTTCATTCAATATTTTTTAGAAAAAAAGTTTAAGGGTAATGTTATGAGTCAATCTTGCCACTTTACGCCTACTTTCTCTACCCCTTAGGAAGTTTGAACTTGAACGTTTCTTTAAACCATCTCTAAGTGCTCAAAGTTTCATTCAAAAGTTGTTAACCTGGATTTTTCAAAAGTAAGGATATTTAAAATCTGAATGCACTGCCATTTTTATCATAGAATTGAAATTTAATCAAAGAGTCATCGTTAAACGAAATATAAAAACTTCATTAAAAGAAGAGAAAAAATGGATTGTGTCAATCAAAATATCATCCTACTATGGTTTAAAAATGATACATTTTTATATTTGGAATTATTGAGATTAATAAAAATTTCCCCTGCAATAGATCTGATTGAATAATAATCACCGTGTTGAAGTTTATTAACTATAGTATTTAAATCATGATATGTTTCGTAACAATAAATACTAACAAAATTAATGATCTTTCGCAATAACAGGGTTGTATCAATAAAAAGAAATGGCAAGAGGCAGAAAAAGCAATTTTCTAATGATATGGTAATATAGGAATAAAATGGAAAATTGTCGATAAACATTTGTAAAATTTTCATCAGGGAAGTTTACAACTTAAAATTAAAACTTATTTCAACTAATAAAGGGGTTAATATTCATATTTTAATTAATTTACAGGGTTACCCACAAAGAATTAATAAGACTTCAGAGACGACTGTACGAACATTATACTGTCTGTTTTCTCATATTCATGAGTTGTGTCATTCGTTGCCAAATAATTTCATGACTTTATTTCACTTTGGGATCGGTCTAAAGTCGTCTTCACAGTATCATCCTTTGTGGCCAACAATTTAAACTATTATTGAAGGTAAATCGTGTACATAAAGGGTCTTTCTGATAAATAACAAATAAAATTGACAAATGAAGTTTGGACAAAATTGATGGATAACAAATTTTGTTGGATATTATATTCCTATTAAAGGTATTGATTTGCTTTCTATTTCATAAGATCTTAAATGGACTGTAAATGAAAAATGAAAGGGGGTATAGGATGAAACCTGAGAATCTCAGGCGTTGAACAATACATAAAACACATCTTTCTAATATTTTGTTCGGATTATCGAAGTACCGAAAACATTTCTAAATTACGAACATTTTGTTATAATCTAATAACACATTTTTAACTGGACGTATCTTTTGCAGTGTTCAGAAATATTATTAAAATTTGTTATAAATACATGAAAAATGTTCACATATTCTAATAAAATGTTCACATATTCTAATAAAATGTGTGTAATCTTGAAATGGTTTCGGCAAATCTATATTTCTTCTAACAGCGTACAGACCCATAAAAATGTAGAATAAGATGACGACTAACATTCTTATATATAATGTTAGATTATAGTCTCATAAACATGAAACTCAGCAATGTGTAGTTAACATAAAACACATTTTTCTTAATAAGTTAAAATTCATGCTGCTAATAACTGCTTTTTCTAAATATATAAAACAGTAATTTATGTTTGTCTGTTTGTAAGTCCGATCATAACTCAAGAACCCCTTGACCGATTTGCCTCAAATTATAATTGCGGAACTCGGGGGAACCACGGGAATGTTCTTTGCTTAGTTCTAAAATTCTAAGGTTGATTGGGTTGACTTTTAGAGGGGAAATTCAATCAAAGCCAGGTTCCCAAGCAAGCATAAAGTACAAATAATCATGTTTAAATGTCGTCTTCATATTCCAAAATGTTATGGATCCTTTGTACTGTATATTTGAGCAAACTACTGTCCAGCAATCATTTCTAAGGATTGAAGATACACGACCATACAGAATCCAACAGCACCCATTAACCCATTCTGAATCCAAGCTGCACAAATAAATATTAAATCTACGAATTTTTAGTTATTAATATTAACATCAACAGGTAAACTGATCAATGTTATCCCTGAGGAAATCAATATTAAATCTACTAATATTTAGTTATTAATATTAACATCAACAAGTAAACTGATCAATGTTATCCCTGAGGAAATAAATATTAAATCTATTAATATTTAGTTATTGATATTAATATCAACAAGTAAACTGATCAATGTTATCCCTGAGGAAATAAATATTAAATCTACTAATATTTAGTTATTAATATTAACATCAACAAGTAAACTGATCAAAGTTATCCCTGAGCTGAAAACTTTAGAATGAGATATCCTTAATCCCGATTACTTAATCTGAGTATCCAATGGACACACTTTTGATTTTCTTCTTAAACCGCTCTTTCTTGGATATAGCAGAGAAAAATGAAAACCGGTTTTTTAGAATAAGAGAATCCCTCCCGTTTCTGTATATAATCTTAAATGGAGCGCAAAATTTCAAATTTATCGGCTTCATATACCCGACTCCATGATTGGATGGATTCTATACACTTTTCAGGATACAAGTACAAGAGCTGAAAACTTTAGAATGGAAGTCATCCACTTAATGGCTTAAACCACTCTTTTTCTTAATATCCAGTTTAAATATTGCTTGTTCTCCACATGAATTTAAACTCCAGAGAAGCTAATCCATCGGATATCTGGATATTTCATTCTAAAGTTTTCAGCTCTGATTGGTTTAGTCTCGATATTATGAAAAAGAGAGGATCAAGCATTAATCTCGATATCCACCATTCTAAAGTATTCAGCTCTGAGGAAATATGTTAATCCGCTGCTGCCAGAATAATATGGAGATCGATAGTTCCCAACAGAGAAGTTCTGACTTGCGAGTCCGAATTTAATGAATTTGAGCTGTGTCTCAAATCCTCAAAATCCGGTTTCAATTGAGCGCCGGTTTAAATCTTGAAACATTGAATACAATTTTAAGTGGAACCAACCATATTTGAGCCGCGGCTCAAATTCTTGAAATTCGGCTTCTGAGCTGTGAATTTTTGTAATGGATGATACCCTACTATATTTTTAAGTCTAGAACTTCAGCTAGCTGCTTTATGCCGCGGCTTGAATTTAAACCGCCGCTCAAATTCTTTAAATTCGGCTACTGGACTCAGCTGTATATTCAATTCAAAAATGTCTAGCTCTGATGTCGCAGTATTTAACACTTGAAGCAATGAATACTTTCAGATCCGGTTTTATAACTATAGGGATTAAACAAACCATAGTTTGAGGCGAGAAATCAGTTTTTTAAAACTTTTTCCTTAAATGCCAATGATATAATACCTTTTGCTTCTCTAATTTGTTGTTTTTGAAGTTCCATATTTCTGAGAACTTCCTCTTTTTTCTTTAGAACTTCCAGGCTTGGAGTATCATTTATCTGTATGAAAACCCCATTAGTTTTGAATTTATAAACTTACCTCTATTTTACCTAAAATTATTTGTACCTTCTCGTTAAATAATGATGTCCTGATCTATGAATATATTCATTAATTCACCTTTAACCAGATCCATATTATCGGACCATTGTCAACTCTCTAGTTTGTTTATATTTTTAAAAGTACAACATGTTTGTTTCTAACAATAGTTTAAAAGGAGTAATTGGCAAAATGCTGATGGATTATGCGTGAGAGAATAAGCACTTTAGATTACTGTGTTATTTCACACTCCACCGATACAAGGAGAATGTCAGATTTCTACGATATTACTGATACGACTTGTTGATCTCGTACCTCCTCTAGTTCTTATGTTACGCAAAAGTATAAAAAAATAAAATGCAGCTTGGCAGAATTTCAATTTTTTTGTTCTTCTCTTTATTTCTACAATAAGAGGAGTTATTATTGATAGTATTGAAGATTTTAATCTAACTGGATGGAATACTCAAATTTTCAAATCCCTATATTTATACAACCAGATGGTTTAAACCTTTGATATTCTAAACTTAAACTAGTGTATGTGACCTAAAAAAACTCTTGGTTGGAAAAATCTAAGGTCTACGACATCAGGTTGCAAAGATGTGGGGATTAGAAAATAACCCTTACTTGATGTTAGTTTACCTGTGGTCTCTCTGCTTTAGCTCCTTTGACCAGCATTGATTGAGTTCTGCCAACACTGGGACAATCTCTCTCTCTAAAATTGATTTCAATTTGAAAAAGAAAAAGTGATTGTATTTCTATTGGCAATTTTATGAATGAAAGATTTCCCTTTAGAATTTAGTGTTAACATCATTTTTTACTTTTTTGCCACCAAGAGCCATCTAGGTAGTTTTGAAAAACAAGATTTTCTAAAAAAATAATTTTTAAAAAATGATGTTTGACCTGTCGGAGTACAGAAGTTCTCCATCCTCTTGATCAAAGAGATGCTGTTCCAGGTCAGGTAGTGCTTCACTGTAATCACTCATTCGACTGTCACTCCGCAGTTCTGAGGCTTGTCTGAAGAAACAACAATTCCGCTGGAAAGTTTGGAAGAATTTTCACTTTTCACGTTGTCTATATAAGTATTGAAATGGTCAATATTCCAAATGGTATTAACGACATGCAAATTAAGTTAATTTGTTTTAAAAATTATTCCACTTAACTGCTTGCATTTATTATTCATTATTGTTGTGCAGTGGTTCCTGATAATCTTATTAAAAATCTAAAAATTTAGAAAAATAGCAAAAAATGAATGCACATAATTCTTGAAAATAAGGAATTCAATTTCATGTTGTGAACTTTTTTTTGTATGAAGTATTTTCGTATTCAATAAAAACTTGTTACGATGAATGTGTTGATTAGCAATTACAAAAAAATCCTATTAGAATTATATTTTGACTGTATGGACGAAACTCTTTCGATCTGCAGCTAGCTATAGTATACAATTTTTTTAATAATTTTTTCGCGGATTTACCTTGAAGATTTTCTTGTTCCATATCTACTTGTATTTGGCCTCAAAGTCTTGTCAATTTCAAAATTTAACTAAAAATCATAAAAATAAAATAAATATAAATTATCTTAAAATATCTATATATTTAAAGCAGTGGTCAGCGTTTATATCAATACAATGAAGACGACTTTTCTATTAAGTTTTAATGGCTAACAAGCTTTTTTCAAATTACAAGTTTACAAGTAAAAGAAGAGAAACTGTTAATTGACAGCTTCTCTTTGTATTGATATGTACGACGACGATATTCAATATTTGCCTTCTGTGATGTTCTATCTCCACTAGTATCTCTGGAACGAGCAATAATTCCTGAACATTTCAGACTTTATAACTTTTCATTACTTTTTAAATGTTTTTGGAAAATGCTAGATACTAACCAAAAAAAAAACGATATCATGCTTTTAGTGGCTCACTGTAAATTAAAATATAGTTAAAATCGTTAAAAATGTGCATTTAACATTCCATAAGACAGAAGATAAGATTGGACACCACCCATAGATGAACTAACAATAACAGATAGAACACTAAATGCCGTCTGTTCAAGATTTAGGGGTTTTTCGTTCACAATAACCCAAAGGCAGAAGCACAAATGAGTTACGCGCATGCTTTTAACATGCTTTCTCAAGGTTCTTGTGAACGATAAACCCCTACATCTTGAAAAGACGACATCTAGTGTTCTATCTGTTATTGTTAAATAATGTATGGTAACACCATACAATTTACCTGATCCATATTTTTCTTTCCGTTCATTGCTGGCATCTCTTGACACTACAGTACTCTCACGTTTTCTTAAAGTTCCAAACTCAGCTCGACCCAGGTGATGACTGTATTTACTGTAGTTCACAGGACCATCTTGATCTTAAGAAAGTTAAAGTTTTTATTTATCAGACTTAATTACTTTCATTTTATTTAAAAAGAACCAGTCCTGATAAAAACTGTACCCATTAAAAATTTTTTTGATCAATTATGTGGAGGACATTGTAGTTTTCTTGAAAATTTCTTAATTCTAACAATTTCCTCCGTTATGTCTGTGGCATGAATCTGCACGTCACTTTATGGGGAAACCAAGATTGAAAATAATCACTTTTGATCAGACAAAGTGTTCTTGGTGAAGTTAGGAACTTTCCCAAAGGATTTTTCCCAAATGTCAACTCCTAGCCGCAGCGCTTGGCCCCAATTGCAGCCTGCGGCGCCTCAGAGGGCCTAACCTAATCTTTTGGAAGTTGCCGCTTCAGAAATTGTCACTTGGGAAGTCGTCTTCAAGAATTATTTAGAGTTTATTAATAACCTTCAAGAGGTATTGAGAGTTTACTAATTACTTTCAATAGGTATTGAGCGTTTACTATTTACCTTCAAGAGGTATTGAGAGTTTACTATTTACCTTCAAGAGGTATTAAGAATTTACTAACTATCTTCGAGAGGTATTGAGAGTTTACTAATTACTTTCAAGAGGTATTAAGAATTTACTAACTATCTTCGAGAGGTATTGAGAGTTTACTATTTACCTTCAAGAGGTATTGAGAGTTGTTTTAATCCAGATCTGAGTTTTTCATAAAACTCTTCATTTGCCATCAGTTTGTCAGGCATCAGCTGGTTCGGTATACCCTAATATTTAAATAAATATTGAGCCCCTTAAAGGGACTGTAAAAATTAAAGGAAAAATTAAAGGAGGTATGTGCTAAAAGCTAATCACTCTAGCTCTAGATCGCGACCCTATGAGAGCTCTATCTGATGTTCCTGACTCGAGAAACTGATATAAAACTGTGTCAAATAAATTCGAAAATTCATTTATATACAATTTGTATAGAAATAGTAGGTTTAAACAGATCATATTCAGCAAATATGCAACCAATTTGATAACGATGATATCCCAGAGAAACCTAATTGTAATTAAGGTTTTCTCCAATTATTATTTTATAATTTTTATTTTTATTTTTAATAGATATAATTGATAATATTATTTTTAAGTCTGTATTACGTCACCAGAACTACCGCCAATGAGAGTGCAGTATACTGATATGTGATATTAACTATTTTCAATTCAAACTAAGTTAAAGTGTACTTTGTCTTTTTGTTCATTCTCAAGGTTTAAAAAAAAACGAAGTTTTCCCAGCCCTAGTTGTAAACTTGTCAGATTGTGGTTGATATTACCTTGTCTCCAGGTTCATCTTGTGTTGGTATAGATGAGGAGAACTAAAAAATATATTTCTAAATTTCAATTTTCATTGTTTTATAATAAAGTTTTTACTATTTTTTTTAAAAGAATAATGTGCTGCCATATATTTAATGCTTGTTTAAACTTTGTTGGAATAAACTTGAAACACAAATAAGACGTTGTGGATCAAAACTAAATTTAGATTTAGTTCAAATTGACATAATATTGGCATTTGTTGTTTATTTTAGAAAATTTTAAATTTTTCTTCCTTTTGTGATGTGTTAGTTTGTTGTTGTTTTTGCTGTTCTTGCTGTTGTTGTTGGTGTTGTTGTTGTTGCTGCTGTTGTTGCTGTTGTTGATGGTTCTGTTGAGACACAACTGGAGATTGTCTTTGTTCCATCTGAAAATAAAAACTTAATTTGATATGAATAAAACTATGAGCCAAACTTGTTCAAAAAGAAGAACGCATCCACAAATTGTTTGATTTAAAAAAAAATTCAGACTAAACATTTAAATAATAAAAATAAATTTAAGTTTTATCTAATTCACTGTTGAAAATGTTTCCATTTTTGAATATAACAACTTCTGCAAAATCAGAATGCTGTTCACAGATTTTTTTGATTACCTGTTTTGTGCCTGATGCTTCAATAGGAATGTTTAAACTGTCAGTCGCAGGCCAAATAGTGGTTGAATACCTTTCCTCAACATTCTTGTAGTTCTTCGCAACAAAATCTTCAATATTCTTTAATAATAGTTGAGAACTTGGACTGGGAGGTATTTGCACACCAGTGAATAGATCTCGTTTGGGTACAGGAGACAGCTTAATATCTTCGGGCTTTGAATACTCACGACTAACTTTTCGTTTAGGATTAGTTAGAACTTCAGTTGTTACTGGTGGGATGCTGTCTTTAGAAGACTTCTTTCTTCTATCTCTCCCTCTTTCCAATTTTAATGGTTCGGATATATCCGTTACTTCTATGCTTTGTCTTGGAGTGTGTGCTTGGTCATCAAGGTAGGACAAAACTTTCTCAGCATACCCAATGCCTTCGCTCTTCTGAGTCTTAATAAAAGCCTCATCGTGACTGTACACCTCAAAGGGAGTAAATCTTGCTCCTTTCTCATCATACCTTGAATCCCCGGCTAGGCCATAGTTTGCAGCATCATTACCAGGAGGATTTGTTAGAACATTAGAGGGTTTCATGAAATCATCAATAGCAGCCTGATCACTCCTGGCCATACCTCGAGCAAATAGTTCATCAAAGTCAGCTGTGTTCACACGTGCTGGCTTCTTCTTTTTCTTCAGCCCCAACCTGTGGGCAAAAGAACTGTCTGACCTCGCATCATCTTCATCATCTCTGCTTCCCATGCTTGATGTTCTCATTATGCTGTTATCCTCATTATCAAGATCTGAACCCAGATCTTGAGATTCCCTGTCAGCAGATGATGTTCTTGATCCTGTTTTGGATCCTGAGCGAGAACTTTTTCTTCCTCTTCTGAAATTAAGAATATCATTTGATTTTTTAAGTAAGATAAAACTTTTTCTGTCTGATTTTATTCTAAAAGATGTATTACATTTCAAAAAAGTTTTAATTACCTCAGAAGGCTTCCAAAAACTGAAGATGACTGATTCTTCTTATTCACATCTGGGGATCTGTTTCCAAGTAATCCTCCTGTCATTGCAGCAATAAAGGCTTTTGGTGAATTTATTTCATGTTGAAAGCTTGGTGAAGGTTCTTTGGATTCTAGTTTCATCAATGGAGGAGCAAGAAAATCATTATTGTTAACATTTTCAAATGTGGTAGAAGAAGAATTTTTTGAAGGCTTTTGAGCCAATGAAAACAGTTTTGTAAATGCATTTGTTTTCATGTCTGAGTCCCTCTGAATTTCAAAAGTTTCATCTGCCTCCGCAAATGATATTTTCTTAACTCTTTTCAATTTTTCTCTAGCTGAAAGGTCCAGATTATAATTCTCATCCTCGCCGGGCTCTAAATTAGTCCATTCAGAATGGTCGACTTCACTTAGTTCTCTTTCTTTGTTTATAACAAACCCATCATCAGTCAATATTTGGCTGAGTCTTTTTGATTTGGGAATGATTTTAGCATAGATTTCCTCTTGTGTAACACTCGCCTTAAATTCAGCTGCAACAGAAGAGAAGTCTGTTTGATCAGCTTGCTCTACATGATTTTTCCAGTCCACGTTGTAGCTCTCTTGAGTTTCATATTGCATAATATTTTTCTGAGTTTCATATTTATCAATATTAATGTGGTCCGTCTCAACCATCTCCTCGTCTAGTTCCATTTCCATTTCTGCAAGTCTGCGCTCAAACTCATCTAATGATGTTGCTCCAGTGGAGACTGGTTCAGAGCCTTCTTGATTAAAATCAAAGCGTCTTCCACCTGAAGAACTTCTAGATCGGTTTCCAGTCACAAATCCTTCAATGGGTTCCAATTCTGGAACATTAGATCCTGATCTAGACTTGACAACACTTTTAGGGTATTTATCGTCAGAATTTCTTCTATTGCCCAGTTTACCCATTTTTGGCAAGGAAGCAGTCTTGTGTTCAATCACGTCCCGGAAGTCTGAAGTATACTGGGATTCTTGACCATCATTAGAATCAATTATCAACATTAGTTCATCTTCATTGCCAAACTCACTTTCATTTGGTGAAAAGTAGTCTGCCGGTTCAGCTGGGGAGAAATCATTGGCAGAACTTTTCTGTCCCAGTCTGTCTCTTGAAGAATCTCTTGATCTAGATTTTCTTCCAGATAATCCAGCATCAAGAGAGGTGTTTGCTATTGCTGCAAATATTTGTTTTGCTGCTTCAATGGGTTCATTGTCAGCATTAAATTGCTCAATATCTACATCTTCGTCAAAAGATATCTTTTTCACATCTACCAAATTTCTTTGGTTGAAACTTGCAGATTTTTTCAGACTGCTTGATCTGCTCAAAGGACCCTCTGGTTCCTCAACAGCTGATCTATCTCTTGAAGCATCTCTGCTTCCTCCTTTCTTCAGTATAGAAACTGGACTTCCCGTTCTGCTTGGTTGCCTGCTACCAGTTCTACTTGCTTGCTTACTTCCACTTTTGCTTCTAGGCTTCTCTGATGCGTCCTGGCATATCTCACTAACAGTTGGTATTGAATGGACAGCATCTTGTTGAATCTTGTCTGAGATTTCTTTAAAACTCTTTACAGGAACTTCTGTCTTTCTCAGTCCTAGATGAAATTAATAAAGAATTATTTCTGATAAATATTTATTTGATACATTTATGTTGAAAACTTTTACCTTGGTTATCAATTTCAGTGTTTTCACTTTTTAGTTTTGAAGATCGTTTTGTTGCTTCAGGCTGGGAATCTAGAAAAGATTTAGATTTTATTTGAAAAATCAGTATAGGCTATAAGAGTTTTTTTCTGTTGAAAGAATGGTATGTTAAGTTAAAAAATGTTATGGGTGTCACTGGAGAGAGAAACCATATTATTGGGGGTGGGGAGTTTTTGTCATAATTTTAAACATTTTGGGGCGCCCTGCTTGTTATTCTTTTATTATTTCAGCCCCACCCCTCCACCCTTCTGCAACCATGACACCACAAATGTCATTTGAAAACTGAAAATTTTTAAGCAGGCTAGAATTTCAAAATGTTGTTGAAATTTTCTAAAATGAGTTTGTTTTGGTGTACTGTAAATATTATTCAAAATTGTAAGATAGTTAAACCTGAATTATGTTCAGAGACAATATTGTCCTTCTCTGATTTATTCTGTTCATCAATTGCTACAGGTTCTGGAGCTATGTTGTCAGAACTTTTGTTCTTTGAAAGCTTACTGTTTGATATTCCACTTTTTAAATCCTTACTCTTTGTTTCAACAGAAGCAGAAGAATCTTGAAAAAAATAAGAAATCATTTTTTTTTAAGTATTTAGAATTTTTGTTGATATAAACTACAGTGAAACCCTTAATAACGAATACATCGGAAGAATTTATCAAATGTCGTCTTGGCAATTTTTCAATGAGTTTTATACTTTATTACGTAAGTTTCAGTATTTGCGAAAATAAACAAATAGCCATGAATATGCGGGAACAGTTTTAAAGAGTTCCATATAATCATTTAATTAAAAAACTAAATATCTGCAACATTCCATTATCAGAAAGTGAAGAATACGACATTTGATGAATTCTTTCGATGTATTCGTTATTAAGGGTTTCACTGTATGAAGTTATACCTTTCTTTGTTGCCGAGGTGGCTAATTTCTTCCCCGGTTCAGAGTTCTTAATTTCTTTCTTCTCAGTAGTTTCCAGTTTCTCACTTCCAACCTTAGATGCACATACTTTCTCAGAGATTTTTTCATCCTTTTCTGTTTTGTTGACCTTTGTAGTCTCTTTTTCTGTTTTGTTGACCTTAGCGGTCTCTTTTTCTGTTTTGTTGACCTTAGCGCTCTCTTTTTCTGTTTTGTTGACCTCTTTACCAGCATCTTTAACTGTTTTGTTGACCTTAGTGGCAACTTTTTCTGTTTTGCTGGCCTTAGCAGGTTCTTCTTCTGTTTTTTTGACTTTATCAGGTTCTTCTTCTGTTTTGCCATCTTGAACTGAAACGTTTTCTGTTTTGTTGACTTTAGAAACATCTTTTTCTACTTTGCTGGTGATAGGTAGATCCTTTTCTGCTTTATTATTGATCTCTGGTTTTTTTTCAACTTGTGACCTTGTCTTTTCTGTTCCTGTTCCTTCAGATTCTGTGCTTACACTTACAGCAACCTTTGCCTGATCAATATTTTCTACTTTTTCTGTTGATTTATTGATTTTATCGATCTCTACGCAGTCCTTGTCAGTTGTATTTTTCAGATCTTTGGAAGGTTCAACCTGCTTGCCAACTTTTGATGTGATTTGTGAACTTTTATTTTCTTCATCAGTCTTCTTTGAATCAGTAGTTCCTTGCTGACCTATGTTGGAACTTTTAGAGGTGTTGGAGTCACTTTTCTGAGCTGCTTTTAATTGCTTTGAGGATGTCTCTGCTGAATTGTCATCCTTTCTTGCCAAATCTAAAATATTCTCATATTTAATTATTTAATCAAATGTTAGATATTAGAATTAAACAACATAACAATGCACAAAAGTACCCTTTACACAAGCTAAACAAGAATCTGTTGAAGCGTTAAAGGCACTAAATTAATTTAAAAGCTTCTGTAGTTAAATTTGTAAATATTCACCTTTTTCAGTTTCTTCAACTTTTTGATTTTCTGGTTTCTTTTTTTTCTTTTTGATAGAGCTTTCAGTCTTTACTTTTTTATCTAGAAAACACATAAATTGATTGATGGATTGGTAACTTTTATTATCATTTTAAGGAAAGTTTACAGAAACACAACATTTATTATGACAAAATACTTCTGTTAACTAAGTGTGGTTTTCTTGATCTTGTTACCTGTGATTTCCTCAGTGTTTGAAGTGATTTTAGATGTTTTTATATTCTTCGATTCTTTTGTCTCAGAATTAACTAAAATTGCATGTTTATATTTGTTATTTAAACTTTGCATTTGCTTACCTTCAGTTTCTTCCGGTGCAGTTATTTTAGCTTTAGTTTGTATATATTCTTCCAAAACTGGAGTTTCTAAAAATATAAAAGAATATATAATAATTTGCTTTCAGTCAATTTTCAAATAGTATTGTAATACCTGCTTGCACATTTTTAGCATCTTTGCAACTCACAACTTCTGAACTAAGGTCATAACTATAATCATTTGTGTCCTCAGTCTGTTTGATATGTTCAAAATCAAGCTCTGCTTCTAGGGCAGAATCGTTGATCATCATTTCAGCTTCCAAATCATGAACAGGGAAATCAGAACCTCCATATTGCACTTGGGGTTTAGTTACTCCACCAAGTGCAAGGAGATCATCAAATGATTCATCATCATCATCATTCTCTCCGAGCTTGTATTGAAGTTGGGCAAGTTCATCTTGAGGCATACTTGTAAAGGTTCCTGCTGATATAACATCACCTAGAGTACTCATCCTAGATCCAGGTCTGGAGTGCTCTGTACCATCCTATACATTATCATTAGTCATCTTATGCCTTATGTGAAGAGATCTCGTCAGTTAAAAAACGAACAGCCAATAAGAAGCCAGGGAATTTTATGCTTAACCAATGAGAGAACAGAGGAATTTGGGATATTGAGATCAAGCCATCGGGATTATGGAGATCCAACAGAAAGTTCCCAGCCTAGTGTTGGGTAATGTGATTGAGTAATTTTTTTAAATAATTAATTTTCAGACTGTAGTTTAGAGTTAGGCGACAAAAAGATCTGCGAAATTAAGATAAATTAAGTTTGCTTTTATTACATTTTGCAAAATTCTAGCTCTAAGGTTGAAAAATATTTTGCTGAAATTTTTAAGTGTTTATATTTGTCCGAGTTAAAATTTTGCAAAGTGCTCATATTTGATCACCAAAATTTGCAATTTATAGATGAGTAATAATTCAAGTGCTAGGATATGATTGCCTTTTAACATTTAAAGCAAACATTCAAATTTTTTCATTTAGTTTGGGAAATAAGCAATTTTTTGTTGTCAATTTTCACCTGAAGATTTATACTCATATCACTGAGAGCTGATGCGGGTCTTTCATGGAAATCATTTAGTCCGGTAGATTCTAGTCCTGTCGGAAACATGGATGTTGTAATGGTGGGTTTTCTGGATCCTTGAAATAATATTTTTCTTTAAAATCTGTTCAAATTATATGAATTTGGAAATCTCTTTTACCCTTTTCAACTCAGGTCTTCACATACAGACACGTTAAGTTCATTTCAAAACGACTCTTTGTCTTTATATTATTATATTATTAATATAAAGATAATCCCAAATTTTATTATAATAATTATATTATTATAACATTCCAAATTAAAATCTCAATTTACTGTCTCGCCAATTTAAATCAGACGTTCCGTTTGACCTCCACAGTTTGAACCAGACGTTCCGTTTGACCTCCACAGGTAAATAATGTTGTTACTAGGAAGGCACAGTAATGTGGTAACTAGGGATTTTAAATAATATTATTACAAGGGTATACAATAATCTAGTACAGGAATATAAAATAATCTGAGCTGAGCTGAAAACTTTAGAATGTGATATCCTTAATCCCGATCTGTTGACTTATCTGAAGATTAAATTCAAGAGGAAAACAAGCCATATTTAATCTGGAGATTAAGAAAAAGAGTGGATTAAGCATTAATCCTGATATCCACCATTCTAAAGTTTTCAGCTCTGGAAACTTTAGAGTGGGATACCCTTAATCCCGATCGGTTAATTAATCTGGAGATTATGAAAAAGAGGAGATCAAGTATTAATCCCGATATCCCCCATGCAAAAGTTCCCAGCTCTGGTGGGATATAAAATAATTTGGTTACAGAGATTTTTTCTTAAAAATGCTTTTTCAAATTACAAGTTTACAAGTTTACAAGTTTACAAATAGACGCATTAATTGACAAATTCAATTTGTTGAAATTTTTAAGTGTTTCTGCTGTTTGAAAGCTTGGTAAAAAACAAAATTGAAATAGAAAGTCGTCTTTGTCGTGTTGATATATACGACGGCAACTGTACCTGGAGGGCTGTCATCTTCTGCTTGTCTTGCTTGGAAAGCAATCCTGAATGCTTCAACATCGGGAGCAACTACTCGACCTAGGTTCAGAAGCTCAAGGACAATTTATCGTCAAAGAAATTTGATCTTTTTCATTATGAAAAATATTTAACACTCCTTTAAAAGTATTTTTGTTCATAAAATTGATGTTTAGGGGTCCATTAAACTCTTTTAAACAGTTTAAATAATTTTAAAAAATCTGTTTTTAAATTTAATATTGTTGATCATCGATAGTTTATAAACTGAAAAATTGTCAAGTTTAAAAGTTGTAACCTCCAAGCATAGAATCAGTGCTGCTACTTCTTGATACAAAGTTAAGATCTGGAGTAATGGTTCCTCCGCTCAACTTCAGAGCTGGCATACGGAACGGAGACGGTTCCCGGGACCTGACATCATGGATATTTTATCAAAAGCTTAAGAACTCGGCTTTGCCTGGAAACTAGTTTTTTCCAAACTAAAGTAAACCCACTAAAGTTAGAATTGTTAATACAAGCTTTAAACATTTCCCCAGTTGAACAAGTGACCCTTCAGTAAAAATTTGAGGAAAATCGGTCAAGGGGTTAAAGAGTTATGATCGGACAGACAAACTGAGATTACTACTTTATATCTAAATAGATTCCATGAAAGGAATTGAGTACTTGCTACAAACTCTACCTTTCTTATCTCTATATCTTTGCAAACTAATACTGTTGACCATTGATATCTAAATTAGGAATCAGGTTGCATAGGTGTAGAAATTAGAAAATTCGAGTTTGGAAAATGTAATCAGACCCTTTACTGGCTGTTCGAATATCAATGGCTGAACGATATCAAGGGAGAAAATTTAACCAGGAACGTCACGTGTACAATATTTTTTTCAGAAAAAAAAACAAGATGCGTTGTAAAACAGATTTGCAATTTTTCTAGATAAAACTTGAATTTTCTGAAGTAAAATATGGCAATTTCATTCGGTTTTTTATCATTAGATTAAAGTGTTTCTCTCAAAGGGACTCAAAAACTGAAAGTTTTATTTAAAAACAATTTGTATGAAAAAGAAAATGTTAAAGTTTGAAAAGATAAAAAAATCTTACTTTGATCTATGTCTATCCAGGGGTGTGGGACTTCTTCTTCGGACAGGGGTCGTTGCTCGGACATGGTTTAAATCTTAACAAAATTAATAATTAATTTATTTAGTATCTAACATAACTAAACTAAACTAATTCTAACTTTAGAATTGCAGGTTTCTAAGTGAATATGAAGAGTTTTAGTTTCCTGATTTAAAAATGACAATTCCCAATTCCTAAGGGTATCCCTGAAACCTTAAAGATGGAACATAACGTCGAAAAGTGTTTATTTCTAATAATTTTTCCATTGCTATTTATCAGTGCAAGTTGGACTTCTGAAGAGAAATCGCAAATTAAAAAAAAGTAGATTACAGTAACAAAAGCATGGATATCTTATTCATACTTGATCAGACACAGCTTTTAACTATACTGTTGTAAATCATGCATTGTCATCTTCGCATGGAGGGTCACTTGAAATTACGATTACAGTCCCTTTAAAGTCTTCAATTTGTAAATATCGAAATTTTGCCCTAAATGCTGCATTTTAATATGTTTGTAACCCGCTCAGACGGATCCACTCTCCAGGCCGTTTGATTATTTTCGTTGAAAATAGCCAACCATTTCTTTAAATAATTTTTAAAATATCTTGTGGTGGATTTCCGTATATCCTCCGAATAAAACAAAATACTTGAATTCAAAGTGTATACGGCTAAGCACTATCCTAACCAAAAGTTTTATTTAGCCTTTGGTTAATCAGATATAATAAATGCCTTATATATTTTAAAAGAAAATTATGTGTACGTTTAACATATCAATCTTGTAACTCCTGTAATGTCCCTTATTTACCTAGACTGTTAATATCCCTGTCTATAATCTTGTAACTCCTGTAATGTCCTGTATTTACCTAGACTGCTAAGATCTCTGTCTATAATCTTGTAACTCCTGTAATGTCCTGTATTTACCTAGACTGTTAATATCCCTGTCTATAATCTTGTAATTCCTGTAATGCCCCTTATTTACCTAGACTGCTAAGATCCCTGTCTATAATCTTGCAACTCCTGTAATGTCCTGTATTTACCTAAACTGTTAAAGTAATGTCCCTTATTTACCTAGACTGCTAGGATCCCTGTCTTCAATCTTGTAACTCCTGTAATGTCCCTTATTTACCTAGACTGCTAAGATCCGTATCTACAATCTTGTAACTCCTGTAATACCACTTATTTACCTAAACTGATAATATTCAATCTTGTAACTCCTGTAATGTCCCTTATTTACCTAGACTGCTAAGATCCCTGTCTGCAATCTTGTAACTCCTGTAATGTCCCATATTTACCTAGACTGCTAAGATCCTTGTCTTCAATCTTGTAACTCCTGTAATGCCCCTTATTTACCTAGACTGTTACGATCCCTGTCTACAATCTTGTAACTCCTGTAATGTCCTGTATTTACCTAGACTGTTACAATCCCTGTCTTCAATCTTGTAACTCCTGTAATGTCCCATATTTACCTAGACTGCTAAGATCCCTGTCTACAATCTTTTAACTCCTGTAATGTCCCTTATTTACCTAGACTGCTAGGATCCCTGTCTATAATCTTGTAACTCCTATAATACCACTTATTTACCTAGACTTCTAAGATCCCTGTCTACAATCTTGTAACTCCTGTAATGCCCCTTATTTACCTAGACTGTTAAGATCCTTGTCTTCAATCTTGTAACTCCTGTAATGTCCTGTATTTACCTAGACTGTTAAGATCCCTGTCTATAATCTTGTAACTCCCGTAATGCCCCTTATTTACCTAGATTTCTAAGATCCCTGTCTCCAATCTTGTAACTCTTGTAATGCTTATTTACCTAGACTGTAAATATCCCTGTCTCCAATCTTGCAACTCCTGTAAGGCTTATTTACCTAGACTGTCAATATCCCTGTCTTCAATCTTGTAACTCCTGTAATGTTCCTTATTTACCTAGACTGCTAGGATCCCTGTCTACAATCTTGTAACTCATGTAATGCCCCTTATTTACCTAGACTGTCAATATCCCTGTCTTCAATCTTGTAACTCCTGTAATGTTCCTTATTTACCTAGACTGTTAAGATCCTTGTCTTCAATCTTGGAACTCCTATAATACCACTTATTTACCTAGACTGCTAAGATCCTTGTCTATAATCTTGTTAAGATCCCTGTCTATAATCTTGTAACTCCTGTAATACCACTTATTTACCTAGACTGCTAAGATCCCTGTCTATAATCTTGTAACTCCTGTAATGCCCCTTATTTACCTAGACTGCTAAGATCCCTGTCTACAATCTTGTAACTCATGTAATGCCCCATATTTACCTAGACTGTTAAGATCCTTGTCTTCAATCTTGTAACTCCTATAATGTCCCATATTTACCTAGACTGCTAGGATCCCTGTCTACAATCTTGTAACTCCTGTAATGCCCCTTATTTACCTAGACTGCTAAGATCCCTGTCTTCAATCTTGTAACTCCTGTAATGCCCCTTATTTACCTAGACTGCTAAGATCCCTGTCTTCAATCTTGTAACTCCTATAATGTCCCTTATTTACCTAGACTGCTAAGATCTATGTCTTCAATCTTGTAACTCCTGTAATGTCCCTTATTTACCTAGACTGCTAGGATCCCTGTCTACAATCTTGTAACTCCTGCAATGCCCCTTATTTACCTAGACTGCTAAGATCCCTGTCTTCAATCTTGAGTGTCATAATTTCTTTATTTACAGTCAACTCTAGATCCTGAACATAATTATTTATCAATTTATTGAAATAAATTAACATCATTAAAATGACTGTTCACTTTAAAATGCGATAAAAAATGCACACCAATTCCTTTTAAAGGGAGTGTACACGTAATTTTAAGTGACCTTTTATTTATAAAGTGCCATTTGAGATTCAACAATGGTTCCCTTTGAACCTCGGTTATTGTATGTTTATCAGCAAGAGGTTCTGAATATGAGACATTTTTTAAATAATAAATGACTAATTTTTTCTCGCTAATTTCTATATAAGCAAAAAAGCCATTTAAATTAAAACAAAGATTATAAAAAATAAAAAATAAAAATTAATCGTTTTTTTGTGGATTAAAAGTTTTCAACTTCAACCTTATTGTCTGAGTAACATCTCTTCTGCTTGTTCCGAATTTCTTTCAACTTCATTCTGAAAAAATGAATATTAAAAAAGAAAAAAAAACATAAGTACAATAAAAAATTTTAGAAAATAATTATATAAAGCTTACCCTAGATATAAACAGGTTTCTTTGGTTGCTTCAAAATCCTCCTCGTCCATAGAGTTAGACTGAACCAACTAGATTATATCCATAGAGTTAGACTGGACCAACTTTAATATATCCATAGAGTTAGACTGAACCAACTAGATTATATCCATAGAGTTAGACTGAACCAACTAGAATATATCTATAGAGTTAAACTGAACCAACAAGAATATATTAATAGAGTTAGACTGAACCAACTAGAATAAATTAAAGTTAGACTGAACCAACAAGAATATATCCATAGAGTTAGGCTGAACCAACTAGATTATATCCATAGAGTTAGACTGAACCAACTAGAATATATCTTTAGAGTTAGGCTGAACCAACTAGAATATATCTATAGAGTTAAACTGAACCAGATAGAATATATCTATTTAGTTAGACTGAACCAACTAGAATATATCCATAGAGTTAGACTGAACCAACTAGAATATATCCATAGAGTTAGGCTGAACCAACTAAAATATATCTATAGAGTTAGACTGAACCAACTTGAATATATCCATAGATATAGACTGAACCAACTAGATTATATCCATAGAGTTAGACTGAACCAACTTGAATATATCCATAGAGTTAGACTGAAACAACTAGAATATATCTATAGAGTTAAACTGAACCAACTAGAATATATTAATAGAGTTAGACTGAACCAACTAGAATATATTAAAGTTAGACTGAACCAACAAGAATATATCTATAGAGTTAGACTGAACCAATTAGAATATATCCATAGAGTTAGACTGAACCAACTGGAATATATCCATAGAGTTAGACTGAACCAACTATAATATATCTATAGAGTTAGATTGAACCAACTAGAATATATTAGAGTTAGACTGAACCAACTATAATATATCTATAGAGTTAGATTGAACCAACTAGAATATATCTATTGAGTTAGATTGAACCAACTAGAATATATCCATAGAGTTAGACTGAAATAACTAGAATATATCCATAGAGCTAGATTGAACTAACTAAAATATATTCAAAAAGTTTAATTGAACCGAATAGAGCATGTGTAAAATTATAATTATATGTTTAGTGTAAAATTCAGAATCAGACGGAATCAGAAATTGTCATTGTGTTCTACTACTTCAGGCTTATGCCATGGACTTAATGTCAATACTGGAGTGTCAATTTATACTGCAGGTGGAGTATCAATTTTATACTGCAGGCGTAGTGTCAATTTATGCTGCAGGTGGAGTGTCAATTTATACTGCAGGCGTAGTGTCAATTTATACTGCAGGCGTAGTAACAATTTATACTGCAGGTGGAGTGTCAATTTATACCACAGGCGGAGTGTCAATTTATACTGCAGATGATATGTCAATTAATACTTTAAGCGGAGTATCAATTTATACTGCAGGCGGAGTGTCAATTTATACTGCAGATGGTGTGTCAATTAATACTTCAAGCGTAGTGTCAATTCATACTGCAGGCAAAGTGTCAATTTATACTGCAGGCGTAGTGTCAATTTATACTGCAGAAGGTGTGTCAATTAATACTCTAAGCAAAGTGTCAATTTATACTAAAGGCGGAGTGTAAATTTAATTATACTACAGAAGGTGTGTCAATCAATACTGCAGACGGTGTGTTAATTTATACTGCAGACAGAGTGTCAATATATACTGCAGTCAGAGTGTCAATTTAAACTGCAGACTGAGTATCAATTTATACTGTAAGCGGAGTGTCCCATTTATACTGCATGCAGACTGGAAATGCATACCACAGGGCTTAAGTACTGCAGGGGAAGCTTCAACGAGTACAGCAGGTGGAGTGACAATATGTACTGAAGCAGGAGTATCAATATGTACAACAAAATCTTAATTAGATAATAATCAGTTTTACATTATTTTACCTCTTTAACTGCATTAAACTCATTGAGAATTTGTTCTTCCTCCACAAACAATTCCTGCAAAGTAACAATTTTATTTCATTGTCTCAGAATATCAATTTGATATGAAATCGTAGATGGATATGAGAATTTCCGGGTGAAAAACCGGAGATTCATATATTATCCAATTGATGCATTATAAGAATATTCATGTAAAGGGAAGAATATCCATGTAAATGAAAGAATATCCAGGTAAATGAAATAATATGCAAGTAAATGATAGAATTTCTAGGTTAAATGAAAGAATATCCAGGTAAATGAAAGAATATCCAGGTAAAGGGAAGAATATCCAGATAAAAGGAAGAATATCCAAGTAAATGGAAGAATATCCAGATAAATGAAAGAATATCCAGGTAAGTGAAAGAATATCCATGTAAATGAAAGACTATCTAGGTAAATGAAAGAATATCCAGGTAAATGAAAGAATATGCAGGTAAAGGGAAGAATATCCAGGTAAATGAAAGAATATCCAGGTAAATGAAAGAATATCCAAGTAAATGAAGGAATATCCAAGTGAATGAAAGAATATCTAGTTAAATGAAAGAATATCCATGTAAATGAAAGAATATCCAGGTAAAGGAAAGAATATCCAGGTAAAGGGAAGAATATCCAAGTAAATGAAAGAATATCCAGGTAAATGAAAGAATATCCAGGTAAAGGAAAGAATATCCAGGTAAAGGGAAGAATATCCAAGTAAATGAAAGAATATCCAGGTAAATGGAAGAATATCTAGGTAAAGGTAAGAATATCCAGGTAAAGCGAAGAATATCCAGGTAAAGGGAAAAATATCCAGGAAAAGGAGAGACAAACTTATTCAAAACTTTGGATATTTAACCAGTAAGGTAAGAGGTCAATTATTCTTTACTAGGGAAGAAACTTAGCTAAACTCATTCGTTGCATTTAAAAGTTCTCAGCTGAGACAATTGAAAGAATATCCAGGTGCCGAGGAAAAGAATTTAGAAAAATGAGGATTTAGTAAAATATTTCTGTACAATACCTTAGAAAGCTTGAGCTGTTCTCGAACTTGAAATAGTTTAAAGGCATTTCTCGTTACACGATCCACCTAGACACATAGATAGATAGATAGATTGATAGGTAGAAATATAGATAGATAGATAGATGGATAGATAGATAGATAGATGGATAGATAGATAGATAGATAGATAGATAGATAGATAGATAGATTTAAAAGTCGGATAATCGCATATTTTTTATAAAATTTCTAAGGTCAGACAACGGGGAAACAGCATTTACTTTTAATTAAAAAAGTCGTTTTAAATGTAAATATTTTGTATTATTGAAAGATGACAGATTTCTCTCATTTTCTCAGTTAGATTTTTTCTAACACGGTTTAACATACTAAAAGGTATATTCCGTGTAATTTAATAATAAACAATATAAACGATAATTGTGGAGAAATCTTTGTTTTTATTCTTCAAATTTTGACAATTTCCAAGAAGTAGGTCACATTTCTAACGTATAATATAAGTTTGTCCCATTGCTGTAAAAAATAACCAACATCATCATTTCTCAGATGAATGTTTGTTAATATATAATAAACATTGGGATTCTTTAAGCAAAGTATCAACCCTTTTCTACAGAGCTGCGAAATATATTTACGTCTGGGACAATTCCGTAACATTTAGAAAGATGAAACCAAAATTTTTAAATGTTACATCGGTAACTTATCGTTTTGATGCAGAAGGTTGTTTTCTACGGGCAACGCCCAGCACTTTAACTTGTGTAAGATATTACCTTCGGTAGAATCCAATGTTGCTTCAAATCTTTGATGTCGATTTTAACCTAAAAATATTACACTTTTTATCAAGAGGAATAGATTAACAGATGAATAGATGAATAGATGAAAATATAGATGATTAGATGAATACAAGAATTAAATACCTGTTCTGTAAGCTTGAGCTCTAAGGCATTAAGCCTCCTCAGGGTGTCCTCGAAATTTCCTAGATCTTGACGGCTTTCAAGCCCACTTATCCGACCTCCTAGAAGTATACAGGGTGTCCCAAAAAATATAAAAAATAAAAGGACTGTGTATTGTATTCTGGTAGTTTTGGGCCCGAATTTAATGAATTTGAGCCAACTGACGTCGGTTCAAATCCTTCTTTAATCTTTAACATTGAATCGATGGTTCAAATTTGAACCGGTAGTTGTTAGTTCAAGGACGTAGCCCAAATTAATTAAATTCGGTCCCTGGGGTGTATTGAAAACGCTTGTGTAGGGTTTCCAACTTTTTCTGGATCGACTTGGTTCCGTTCAGGCCTTTCGGAAACTTTCCTGAAGCTGTTAAGAATTAAGGATAAATCATTAAAAGCTTTCGGAAATAACATGTAAAAAGCCCCCAACCCCCAAATTTGTTAACCTGAAGGGCCACAAACTTATTTATGAAAATTAGGTGCAACTGAAAACCGAAAGCTTAAGCCGTAATTAAGGCCTAACGACAGATTAGACCTGAGTCGTATTTTCTTGAATTTTTTTAATCGCCGGCACTGATTTAATTGAACTCGTTTGAATTAATTGATTGTAATTCATTCGCCTGAGCCTGTGATTTAAAAAATTCAGGAAAATACTACTCAGGTTTAAGCTGCCCTTGGCCCTTATTTACGGACTGGGCTTTCGGATCTAATTTGGCACAGAGTGGAGTTCATAAAACCGGTTTAATATTGGATTTGGCGGTTGGAATTGGCGTATTCCGGGTTTTGATGAGAACAAATGTTTACATTGAGCTGTATTTTCCACTAAAACCAATTAAGGTCGGTTTTATTTTCCTAAATCGAGCCTAAGATCTTGCAGCTGTCAATCACGTGACACAAGCTGGGCTCTAAGATTGGGCCTTAAAGAGCTGGGCTTAAGGAATTACAACTCGAGAGAAAACTTTTAAATTGCGGGCTCTCGGCCCGAATTATCAAAGTTAGATTACTAAAAATTCCTATAACTTAATCCGAAAAAGTTTTCATTATTGAAATGTATTGAAAACTATACCTTCCATTTTTAGGCCGAACAAAGTTTGACCATAACAAATATAATCTGAAATCAGTTAAATATTTAAAATGTGAACATTTAGCTCCAATTAGTTTGCTTCGTGTACGTTTCACACACGATTTTTAATAGAAACTCTTTGATCATTTTATTGAAATTAACATTAACGTTTCTTTGCTAAACTCTGACAACTTTGTTTGATCTTACGTGCAACTCCTTTTGATCGTCCCCCGTTATAAAAATAACTACAACGAAGTACATCCTGTCTGTTTCGACATATTTTATGTAGTATCTCGTTTTCAAAGCCTGTAAAAACTTAGTGTTACAGGCTTACCATATCTTCATAGTAAAATATGAAGTCCAACAAAAAAAAAAACAATGTTTCATTGTCATTCAACGGGTAAAAATGGATTTTAAAGTTAAGGCTTACTTAGATACAACCAGAAGCTCTAATTTACAGTGTCGTGCAGAAACAGCGAAATAACTTTCGTCATCTCTCTTGCTTTTAGTTATAAAGAGAAGGAAGTAGGATGGAGGAAGTAAGTAGGAAGGAGGGGAGGGAGTAGGATATAGGGAAGGGAGTAGGCAAGAGGAAAGGGAGTAGGAAGGAGGAAATGGATTAGGATGGAGGGAAGGGAGTAGGATGTAGGGAAGGGAGTAGGATGTAGGGAAGGGAGTAGGATTGAGGGAAGGGATTAGGATGGAGGGAAGGGAGTAGGATATATGGAAATGAGTAGGATGGAGGGAAGGGAGTAGGCAAGAGGAAAGGGAGTAGGATATATGGAAGGGAGTAGGAAGGAGGGAAGGAAGTAGGATGTAGGGAAGGGAGTAGAATGGAGGGAAGGGAGTAGGATGTAGGGAAGGGAGTAGGGTGGAGGAAAGGGAGTAGGTAGGAGGGAATGGATTAGGATGGAGGGAAGGGAGTAGGAAGGAGGGAATGGATTAGGATGGAGAGAAGGGAGTAGGAAGGAGGGAATGGATTAGGATGGAATAAAGGAAGTAGGATGTAGCAAAGGGAGTAGGATGGAGGGAAGGGAGTAGGATGTAGGGAAAGGAGTAGGGGGGAGGGAAGGGAGTAGGATGGAGGGAAGGGAGTAGGATGGAGGGAAGGGAGTAGGATAGAGGATGGAGGGAAGGGAGTAGGATGGAGGGAAGGGAGTAGAATGGAGGGAAGGGAGTAGGATGTAGGGAAAGGAGTAGGATGGAGGGAAGGTAGTAGAAAGCAGGATGGATGGAGGGTGAAACTATAAGTTTAACTTAAGATCTTGTATTTTATGAAACTAAGTTTAACTTGATCTTGTATATTATGAAACTAAGTTTAGCTTGATTTTGTATATTGTGAAACTAAGTTTAACTTGATCTTGTATATTATGAAACTAAGTTTAACTTGATCTTGTCTGCTATGAAACTAAGTTTAACTTGATCTTGTATATTATGAAACTAAGTTTAACTTAATCTTGTATATTGTGAAACTAAGTTTAACTTGATCTTGTCTGCTATGAAACTAAATTTAACATGATCTTGTATATTATGAAACTAAGTTTAGCTTGATCTTGTATATTGTGAAACTAAGTTTAGCTTGATTTTGTATATTATGAAACTAAGCTAGACAAGAATGAACTAGCTGGAGTAAGGTTGACCAGCTCCAGCAGCTGATCTACACACAGAGAAAGGAATCCAGGTAGAAATATTATACACACAATACAAAACATATACACACAATACAACACACATATACACACAATACAACACACAAACACAATACAACACACATAAACACAGTGCAACACACATAAACACAATGCAACACACATAAACACAATGCAACACATATACACACAATACAACACACATACACAATACAACACACATAAACACACTAGAACACACATTCACACAATACAACACACAATAAACGCAATACAACACATATACACACATAATACAACACATATACACACAATACAACACACATACACACAATACAACACACATAAACACAATACAATACACATACACACAATACAACACACAATAAACACAATACAACACATATACACACAATACAACACATATACACACAATACAACACACAATACAACACACAATACAACACACATACACACAATACAACACACAATACAACAATTATTGTCCCTGTTTAGAGTTATCTCTTAAAAGTCTTTAACAGTCTTAAAAATTAAATAGTTTTATTTTTATAATTTTTAGACAAAAAAATATCGATTTTTTTAGCCTATGTGGCCTTCCATGAATGTCCACAAAAAAATTTCAGCCAAATCGGTCCAGCCGTTTGGCCGGCTATACACAACATATACACGAATGTCTTATTTTATTATATAGATGTATTAAATGAATTATAATAAAAATATTAATGCTTTAGAGATTTGAATTACATTTATACTTTAAAAAACGTTTCTCTAATTTCTCTATGAAACGAATCTAACATTTTAGTGACAACCGAACTGAATTGAAATACGGAAAATTTGAAGACGACCTTTAACTTTTCTTTACTACAGGGTGTCCCACGAAACATGACAGTTGGTGAATAGTTTTGAGTGTCTTCTTCCATGTACTGTATTAGATATGGAAAACTTTTTGTAGTTTATTTTGTTTTAACAATCTTTTACTCAAATATATTTTACTTTTAAATCAATTTTACTCTATAAGATGACTCCCATACAAATACAATAGCAAAGGACCAATGCTCCTTTCTCAACAGGCCAAAAATCGCGGAACATAACTCAGGTCAGAAGAAACTTCAGAAATCATTTCTATCCTGTCCAAATGAATAATATACCCAAGGTTATAATGCAAGGAAAGGTAATTGCGGTCGCATATACGCTGCGTACATCTTGAAACCAGTTCTCTCTGGGCGGACTTTGTAAACAAGAATAGATGCATCAGTGTTCGTTTAGTATACGAGGAGGTTAAAAGCATTTAATTTTTATAATTTTAAAAATTCACATAATAGTTACCTATGACCAGAATATTTCATAGATTATTTTTGTGAAAATGGATTCCCTGTCAGGCTGTGACATCCGTCTTGTGTTTACTTTTCCGCCCAAAGACAGTACACTGCAGGACAAAAAATGTGTACACCTCTAAAATTACTTTCCTTACATTAGTACCTTGAATGTACTTGGGTATATTTTTTTTAATTGACTTGTAGACATATTCTATCAACAGAGGGTGTACTTAGGCCGGTGGCAAAAAACGAGGGTACTGACACCATAATCACAGACCGGCTGCAGTGGATAGAGGGTGAATCATTCTTATGTACATTGTACATTGTTTTTATCTGCAATTCTCATTCGTTTATAGTGGGCCAACCAATTAAAACAACCTACTCTGGTTATGCGGGTCCAAACTACTTAGTAAATTGTGATTTTTTTATTTGTATTATTTCGTGCTTTGTAGTTGAATAAAATATGAAAATATGAAATATGATAAATAAGATGGTCTATTTTAATTAACCAAAATGGAGGCCATTTTGAGCACCTGCTTCACAAGCACAAGCTTGCCATGAGCAGCGATAATTAAGTATAATTGAAAATGATATAATCTCTGTAACACATTAATAAAACTACTTTTGAGAATTTAATTTTATTTATGTATATTACGGATAAATAGAAATTGCCATTCTAGCAGAAAGGCCCTTTATAAACATTTGAAGTACTGTTTACACATAAAATTGTGTTTACAATGTACATTAAGTATATAGTTAAATAGAATAAAAAGTTTATCTCTTGTTCAAAGTTTGATCTTAATAACATAAATAGTGATATTTTGTAAAAATACGCCAAATCATAGACTAATAATTTAGACCTAAGAATATAATAATCAAATAATGGCGGAACAAAAAAGTTTTCTATTGTTCTATTGTCTCGTGGAGTTAAATTTTCCTTTTCAGTGTTTTAAACAAAATATGAATAAGATCCACAAGGAAAAAAATTAATGGTGAATAATGAATGCAAATCAAAATCTAAGAGAGAGAGAAAACGATATAAAACTTATTTCAACTCATGAAGCGAAGAAATAATGCATTTTAATCTACTCTCTTTAGACTATAATATATAAAGGAAAAATTCAATATTTATTTAAAATTAAGTGAATATTTAAAAGTTCTTATTAAATGTTCTAAATATTAAACAAACAGTTAACTTGTCCTCTTTAAAGGGACAGTCACCAGAAAGTGAGCAACACCCACTGATTGTTTTCTTTCTAAAAATTTAAACTTTTTAATTAGGATTTATCTGTATCTCCCACATTAACTCGTTAACTCGTTAAATATGGAACACTTGTCTTTACGTATCTGTCCCTTTAATAAATAAGAATAAGTTTAAATATCTATCATCTACTAAACATAAAGTCACTGCACAGTTTATGGAAAATTGTACGTCCATTAGATAACGTACTGAAATTTAAATATAACTAAATTTAACTAATTTTCCTAAAATTGAATTTGTTTTAATGTTTTAAATAAAGTAATTTAGAAAAATGTTTTCATTAATTAAGGAAACAAATTTATGTACAATGTAGATAATAGATATACATAGTACATATGTATAAACAAGAAATGCAAAGAAAAGACTATAAGAAAAGACTAAAAGATTTCTACAATAGTATAGAACTGTGTCTCTAGATGAATATAGGGCTATGTCCTGTAGATATATACAGGACTGTGTCCTCTAGATGAATACAGGACTGTGCCCTCTAGATTGATATAGGACTGTGTCCTCTAGATGAATATAGGGCTGTGTCCTCTAGATTAATATAGGACTGTGTCCTCCAGATATATACAGGAGTGTGTCCTCTAGATGAATACAGGACTCTGTCCTCTAGGTGAATACAGGACTGTGTCCTCTAGATGAATACAGGAATGTGTGCTGTAGATGAATACAGGACTGTGCCCTCTAGATGAATACAGGACTGTGTCCTCTAGAGGAATACAGGACTGTGACCTCTAGATAAATACAGGACTATGTGCACTAGATGAGTGCAGGACTGTGTCCTCTAGATGAGTGCAGGACTATGTCCTCTAGATTAACACAGGACTGTGTGCTCTAGATGAATAAAGAACTGTGTGCTATAGATGAATACAGGACTGTGTCCTCTAGATGAGTGCAGGACTATGTCCTCTAGATTAACACAGGACTGTGTCCTCTAGATGAGTGCAGGACTATGTCCTCTACTTTTACTTCTACTATCTCTTCTTTCTGCCCCTAGACCTGGAGTTAATGCATTTGCTGAGTTACCAACCTATAAAACATAACATTCAGATATTACAAACAATAGTCATTGATTATTTTTCGATGCATTTGTAAATAGTTAATATTTCATAATATTTTTGCTTTAAAAAAAAAAAATTTCGCTTGATTTTCGAATATTCCTGGAAAATATGAAAATGTCGTCTTTATTATCAAAAATCTTTGAAACAGGAATAACAGTTTTCAAAATTAACTCTCAGATCATGAAAAATAAAAAAAAAACATTAGGAAATATTAACTATTTGCGAATGCGTCGAAAAATAATCAATGACTATTGTTTGTAATATCTTGATGATTTGCTTGGAATTAAATTTACTATTTTACGATCCCAGTTGAATGTTGCACGTTTCTGAATTCGTATGCATGCTGTGTTCTTCGGTTTAAGTCGTTTTAAAATTTTCTCCTTATAAACGCAACAGATAGAAGAAAGATTGTAGCAATCAAAAGCGCTTATTTTTCGCCTTAAGTCTATACCCCCTTTCATTTTTGGAGTACACTCCCTTTAAGAAAAAAGAAAATAAATAGTTTAATTAAACAAAAACATGTAGAAATATTTAGTTCAAGGCTGACTATGACATAGCAATAAAGGATATCGTTGTACATCGGGCATTGCCGTGACAGTGCATGGAGGGTCACTTGAAATTACACTTATCGTTGCCCTGTAAAGCCTAGTTATAAAAAAAATCAGATATTTAATTTAAATCTTTTTTTTAAATTTCTATTTTACCTTTCTCGGATTGGCTGGGGAAATTGTTGTAATAAGAACGCTTCCAGCAGACGATCTTCTGCTGGTCTTCTGACTATATCTAAACAAAAATCATGTATAGGGTGTCTACAAATATATAAATATCGTGTCTTAATAGAGTAAACTTGTCCGTCATCACTGTTCATCTTGCGGAGACATTATAGACACATCTTTACAGCAATTACTTTACAGACAAAATAATATTATGGCTTTTGAAATTAGGTATTCAGAACAAAGACGATATAGAATTCGTCACTGAATTCCCATGTTTTTTTGGACACCCTGTATATATATATATATTTCAGCTCTAGACTTGCAAATTCTAGAACTGTAAAGGACTTGTCTTTATCTTCAGTATTTCTAAGTAAGGGGCAAAATTTACACTTATTTCTGCGTGAAAACATGCAACCTTTAGATTTGTAATTTAAAAGGAATTGGGCCTTTGCCACTTAGTCAAATTTTTTAATCTATATATTTTTTCAGCCTGATAGTATAAACCTTTAATATTTATTTTATCCTTTGATAAAGTATTTGATCTAACAGAATTCATAGTTTTAAATATCTCAGGCCTGAGACATTTGGTTCCAACGATAAAGGGATTGCAAAATTTGAGTTTGTGGCACATACTCAATTCCTTTGAAATAGATTTTAAAACCACATTAAAATCAAGCCAACTAGAGACTTTACTTATAAGGACTTTAAAACTTTGGCGATTATGAAGAAAGATTTTATGAATCTGCGTTTTTGGATAAATTTTTTATTCAAAATGGTGTTTTCAATATTTCTTTCCAAATCCTAATTCCCTTGCTTCGTTCTATACATAAGTGCAGTGCGGCATAACATTGTGCAGTTAAACCTTCTGATTTTGGCAAAATAATACATGCCTAATATACAATTTTGTAATGTAAATATAAACTGTTAAACATAAAAATGAATGCATATATAAGCTACAATTTCTATTTTAGAATCTATATAATTATAGAAAATTGATATTTTTCGTGACTGGTGACAATCATAATTCGTAGCATTTTTTATTTAGTGTTTTTTTCCCGAAAACTGCGAAGTAATGAATATATCTATCAGTACTATTAAAGATAATTGGTTTAAATCATACCAAATAAATCATGCCCAAAACCAACTATCAGGACTGAAACGTATAAAATGTACTAGATGTTGCTTTCATTGTAAATCGATAAAATTGGAAAACTGCGCACGCAAAATGAAATAGAAATAGGATTCTTGAGGAAAATATGTATCGTCAGCTGTGTTGATTTCGCAATGTACGTTAGCGTACACTTCAGTTTTCCAGCAATTTAAACACCATTTTAAAGATAAACACGCGTAGTTCTCTGACCTGGATGATTAGGTTACTAATGGCTACCAATGCAAATCGGGCATTATCCTCTTCGCATAAAGGGTCACTTAAAATTGCGCGAACACTCCCTTTAACGGAACGGAGTTTAAGAATATATTTTGGAAATTTGACATTTCTAGTCGTCGGACAAAAAAACCTGGAAGCGGTATCATTATTAAGTTAAGTGTGCATGAATTAAACCAATAATTATCGATTTTTGTCAAAGTTTAGATTTTTACTAGGATACTGGAAAGTGGAGAAACTACATGACTGGAAATGTTAAAGTGAACATATAAATAAATAAGTAGAAAGCTAATATAAAATTTTCATTAACAAATCTATATTAATCCACCGTTTATATCATATGTGAAAAAAGATTTTTATGTAAAATTTGTATTTCTATTTGGTTGATCTAAGAAGGAAAAAAACTTTTGGTTAAAGGGATTGTAAACGGAATTTCAAATACGTGACGATTGATTAGAGTGAGAAGTTCGATTCACAACGGTACAATTAAAAACTATGTTTGCTCAAGTATTCAGTAAATATCCAAATTTTTGTTTTTTTAAATTATTTGTTCTTATTAGAACGGTTTCTTTTCTACATTTGCACATTTCTTGCTTCAGAAACAATGGAGAAATTATCAGAATTTAATACTTAACAAGCTAAAAAACGACGTTATCTTCAAGTTTCCTTATCAGATTAAAGTTTTACAGTTACTGTTGCGAATCGGGAGTGTTCGCGAAAAATTAAAGATGGTATAAGCTGATATCGTATTTAATTCGATATTGATCGCGATACTAATTTTACCTCTATCTGTTGCGTGAATAAGGAGAAAAGGGTTGACAACGTTTTGTATCCAAAACTATGACTTTCAATTACAATTTGACCTATTAATTATAATTTTTTTTTTATAGTTAATTTGTATAATTTTGTATGCAAAAATTGTATAAATTCACAGAGTTGTATTATTCCACTCTAAATACGCTCTTGGGTGTAAGACTCTCTTAATACCATTTTCTCATCATATACAGATTAAAGTCAAATTAGTAGCAATCGATATCGAATTCAATTCGATGTCAATCTATGCCCCCTTCCATTTTTCTCGAACACTCCCATTAATGTTGGTGGCCTAAATTACAACTAAATAAACATCGAGGCCCATAAAAGGGTCGTAAAAGTTATATCAGTGCCATGACAGTTTGAATACAATTAAACCTTAGATTTATAACACATGCATTTAGGGAACGGCATCGTTGTTAAAAACGAAGGAAACCGTTTTCATTATTTGCACTTGGATGAACCTCTTGGAGTCTTTACATTGGATCAATATCAGTCTCTGAAAATCGGAATTCTTTCAGGGGAAACATTATTTATTTCATATGGTCCTTGAATTGGGACTACAGTGGTATAAGCTGTTAACGATCAACGACAGATTTTTAAGGACCAATATTTCGTTTAATTAAAAAATGTTCTTCGTTTTGTTTTCAGTTTTTTCGTCGTTAACGAAGCGAAATTAGTTCGTTTTGAGAAAAATTAAACTGCTCATCATTTAATGCAGTTACATTAACAGTTCCTTTAATTGGTTTATTACCTGTCACTATCAACACTGTTAGATGAGAAGCTTCTATGTTGGCGTGATATTGGAGTATTACTACTATACGCACTGAACGACGAATTACGAGAAGAGGTAGAGGAACGGGTAGAATACTAGAAATAATAAATATTAGAATCCTACTCCAACTCCTACTTTGACTCCTACTCCTACTCCTACTCCTACTCCTACTCCTACTCCTACTCCTACTCCTACTCCTACTCCTACTCCTACTCCTACTCCCACTCCTACTCCTACTCCTACTCCTACTCCTACTCCTACTCCTAATTCTACTTCTACTCCTACTCCTACTCCTACTCCTACTCCTACTTCTACTTCTACTCCTACTTCTACTTTTATTCCTATTCCTACTCCTACTCCTACTTATACTTTAACTCATACTCCTACTCGTTTTCCTACTCCTATTCCTATTCCAACTCCTACTCTTACTCCTACTCCTACTCCTACTCATGTACTATAAACTTCTTTAATTAAAGTAACGTCACCTGTAGTTTTGAAAGGGTAGAAAAGTTGGCTGAGGAAGCAGGAGAAATATCCATTCCGGCCCAGCTAGAATCTATAATATCAACTACATTATATCCCTGTCAAGCTAGAATCTATAATATCAACTACATTATATCCTTGCCCATCTAGAATCTATAATATCAACTACATTATATCCCTGTCAAGCTAGAATCTATAATATCAACTACATAATATCCCTGCTCAGCTAGAATCTATAATATCAACTAGCTACATTATATCCCTGCCCAGCTAGAATCTATAATATCAACTAAATTATATCCCTGTCCAGCTAAAATCTATAATATCAACTACATTATATCCCTGTCCAGCTAGAATCTATAATATCAACTACATTATATCCCTGTCCAGCTAGAATCTATAATATCAACTACATTATATCCCTGCTCAGCTAGAATCTATAATATCAACTACATTATATCCCTGTCCAGCTAGAATCTATAATATGAACTACATTATATCCCTGTCCAGCTAGAATCTATAATATCAACTACATTATATCCCTGTCCAGCTAGAATCTATAATATGAACTACATTATATCCCTGTCCAGCTAGAATCTATATTATCAACTGCATTATATTCCTGCTCAGCTAGAATCTATGATATCAACTACATTATATCCCTGCTCAGTTAGAATCTATGATATCAACTACATTATATCCCTGCTCATCTAAAATTTATAATATCATCTTTATTATATCCCTGTCCAGTTAGAATCTATAATATTAACTACATTATATCCCGACCCATCTAAAATCTATAATTTCAACTACATTATATCCCTGCTCAGCTAGAATCTATGATATTAACTTTATTATATCCCTGCTCAGCTAAAATCTATAATATCAACTACATTATATCCCGGCCCAGCTAGAGTCTATAATATCAACTACATTATATCCCGACCCATCTAAAATCTATAACATCAACTACATTATATCCCGGCCCAGCTAGAATCTATAATATCAACTACATTATATCCCTGCTCAGCTAGAGTCTTTAATATCAACTACATTATATCCCTGCCCAGCTAGAATCTATAATATCAACTAAATTATATCCCTGCTCAGCTAAAATCTATAATGTCAACTAAATTATATCACTTTCCAGCAAGAATCTTTAATATCAACTACATTATATCCCGACCCATCTAAAATCTATAATATCAATTACATTATCTAAATTTATCTTTTGCTTGTCTGTCCGCTTGTATCCAATAAACGTCAAAACGGCTGAACCGATCGGGGCCATATATTGTGTGGGACCTCGCATGACCCCAGGAAAGGTTTATTGATGCTCAAAATAACAAAAATGTGTGTCCAAAGGTATTTGGTAAAATTTTGAAAATGTGCGGTAAAATATTGTTAAATCCACGAACTTTTATAGTTTTTGTTTTATATGGTATAAAATATAGGCCAAAAAGTCGACAAAAAGACAATTTCTGTCTCTAAACAGTACTACGAACCAAAATAGTAACTTTATGAATAAAAAAAACTTACCTTTTCTACACTATATAATCATAGTTTAATAATAGATTTGATTAAGAAATAAAAGTAGAAAATAAACTTACTTAAACTGTCCCCCTCTATTTCCCTGCCGAACACATCATGTTTGGTTCCAGGGGAGGAGGAGAAGGAGTTGTAGGAGTGTCCAGTGCTACTTTTACTCCGTTTATGAATATCTACCCCGCCCAGTCCACCCCCACCAACTTCTTTATGGTCTCGCTCTCCAACTCTTTCCTTTTTACTCTCTTTTCTAAAAGTGGAATATAGCTTTGAACTTCTTTAAGTTTTTTTAGAGAAAAGAACTGTAAGCGTAATTCCAAGTATTATGACGATTTCCAATTGAGAACGGTTTCTCAAAAGCTTTGTCAGATCAAGCATGAATTAATTAGATATCAATGTTTATAATTTTGAAAATTAATTACTTATTCATTGAAGTTTCTCTGGAAAAGTGACTTTAACAATTCTAATGCAGGAAAACATGTAGGAATTATCAGGATTGGAACACTTTTAAAGGTATAAAAACGAGAATAGAAACGAGGCATTGTCGTCTTTGCATGATGGGTAACATGAAATTAGGCCTACAGTTCCTTTATAAATTAAAGAATTGAATTTTAAACAACAATTTATAGATTTCTGAGTTGTTCTTCTATTTCTGTTGAGCTAATTAATGCAATTGCAGAACTGCAAAATAAATTTGTATACGGTAATTTTGAATTTTATCCTACAAAATCATGTTATTTTCACTATATTACATCCTGTTTTTGATCTGAAATGTTTAAAACCTATCCGGGGGGGGGGAGCCCCCACCCTTCAACCACGTGTAAAAATCTTTGAATTATCTCTTCCCCAAAAAGGAACTGAGTTTATGCCACAAACTTAAATATTCTAATCCCTATACCTTTGTAACTTGATGGTGAACAAAACTTCAACTTAAAATTTCAAACTTGAACTATTTGATCTAACTGAATTAAAAGGTCTACGGTGTTATGTTGCAAAGATGTAGAGGATTGAAAAATTAGAATTTGTGGCAAAAACTCAATCCCTTTGTATAAATAGATTTTATTACTTACTATCTTGCTTTTTCTCTTTTCCAGTCTGCTCCTTGTTCACTAATATTTCATCAAGATCAAATTCAAACCCTAAAATTAAATCAGTTTTGGTTTAAACCAAACAGACAGGGTGAATATAAAAAATGTAATTATGATTTTTAAACCCCTAAAGTCCTAAGAAAACACTAAAAAAGATAACCCAGTATACAATTTTTTATTCTATAAGGGAAATAATTTTTTCAATTTTTTAAGTTTTTGTAAAAAAAAGTTAATTTGATCATGTATGAACTTCTATAAAATAGATTAAAACTCTTCTGAAAACACTTTATTTAACAGTTCTTTAAACCAGTTTTCATGCCAAATTTTAGTTTTTTTTTACCCTTTTTGAATGAACTTTGGAGTGCACCGAATGATTTTTCTTTTGCTTCTCTTGAAGATGTCTCCTCTTTCCCTCCTCTTCCCTCATTTTTTCCTCCGTGGATCCCTGTTTTATCCCGCAACAGACCCATTTACAACATTGTAGTTTCTGCAATATATTGCTAGATTAATAGGACTCTCCTATTCTAGATTGGTATGTCGGATCCACAACGGTATTCTAGATTGGTTTGTCGGATCCACAACGGTAACCCCCCCCTCCTGCCAAGCCAATAACAATTCCTGTTTTCCTGTTCTTTATCTCCGAAACTGAAGCACTACTCCAGTTTAGTCTAGTATAAGCCACAGACTAGATATTAGAGACTATAGAGACTATAGAGATACTAGAGAGACTAGAGAGATTTACAGAAATCAGAACTTAAAGACTATAAAGATTTTAAAGAATATAAAGACTATAAAGATTATAAAGAATATAAAGACCAGAAAGTGGTGAAACATGACTCTTGTTTATTGGATATTTCTCGTCATAGAAGCATATCATGCTGTAAGTTAACTTAAAGAGTTGGTTCATAAAATGTTAAAATGTGAATCGATGATTAAAGAGTTCAATCATAGATTTACAGCATTTACCTTTAAGATTTTATATCATACTTAATAAAAACAAAGATTTAGGGCTTAAAACTAAAAAAATTTGGCTATTTTCTAATCCTCGATGCATGAAAAGGTTTAAAGGGAATCTTTGTAAGTATCTATATGTTGCTCTCCAAATTTGAAAGTTGGAAAGCCCCCCCCCCCCAAATATTTTCCAAGAGGGTAGGCATTTCCGCCCCTTCTCTTCAGATTCTTTGCCCCTTGTTTGATGTATGCATTAGACCGGATTGCCGAGCCTTTCATTTATTATCTATGGCAAATTCAACCTTAAAAACTTACAAAAATTGTGAGGTTTAAACTAAAAAACTTACAAAAATTGGGAAGTTTAACCTAAAAAATTGAATTTTTTTATGACAGGGTTTAAAATATAGAATAGGATTTTATTATATTATTTTAAACTGTAAAAGCTGCAGACTGTTAAAGTTGAAGTTGAAATGCAATTCTGTTTATTTAACTTTTAATTTGACTCATAAAGCATGCAATGCAACAAACAGTAAATTAAAAATATGAATAAGAAAAGTTTTAAATTATTTTATTTTGAACAAAACTTTTTTGTAAAACTATTAACTTTTTTATGCCAGTTTCTGACATATTCATGATTGCTCAAAGTTTAGCATAGAAAAAAAAGACGAAAATTGAGTAAAAATTTGAATTAAATGTCACATTTGGAACAAAATACTTATAAATATATAAATCCGATGTCGTAGACCTTGGATATTTCAAACTGTGAATTCTGTTAAATCATCAAAAAGTCTAAGCTTGAAATATCAAAAGGTTTACACGATTATGTTGCAAAAACTCAGTTCCTTTGGTTATTATTTGCATATCATAAAGGAATGATATAAAGAGTAGATTTTTTAGCGCAAAATTTATGGATTTCTGCGGCCAGACTTGTAAAGATTAAATTGATCATAAAGGAATTTAACAATGAGTAACATTCGGAAAAAACTTGAATTCAAATAATCAAGACGTTTTCCCTACTTTTTAAATTAGAATAGGAAACTACGATTGCTACACTCGAATAATTATTTAAAATAGTAACCGCCATTGTACAGTGTACAGTGTAAAGTGTACACTGTACACTGTAAAAACTACACAACCCCATTTTTCTATAAATTAATGCTCAAACTTCTGATAAAACTATTTTTTTACAACAACATTAAATACCCCTAAGATTGTTTTAATGTTTTTGTATTCCACAGTTTTATAGCTATCAATGTATTTAGTTGGCCCACTGTGTTGTTCTGTTTTATAGCTATCAATGTATTTTTAGTTGGCCCACTGTGTTGTTCTGTTTTATAGATATCAATGTTTTTAGTTGGCCCACTGTGTTGTTCTGTTTTATAAATATCAATGTATTTAATTGGCCCACTGTGTTGTTCTGTTTTATAGCTATCAATGTATTTAGTTGGCCCAATGTGTTGTAATGTTTTATAGCTATCAATGTATTTAGTTGGCCCAATGTGTTGTTCTGTTTTATAGATATCAATGTATTTAGTTGGCCCACTGTGTTGTTCTGTTTTATAGCTATCAATGTATTTAGTTGGCCCACTGTGTTGTTCTGTTTTATAGATATCAATGTATTTAGTTGGCCCACTGTGTTGTTCTGTTTTATAGATATCAATGTATTTTTTTGGCCCACTGTGTTGTTCTGTTTTATAGATATCAATGTATTTTTAGTTGGCCCACTGTGTTGTTCTGTTTTATAGATATCAATGTATTTTTAGTTGGCCCACTGTGCTGTTCTGTTTTATAGATATCAATGTATTTAGTTGGCCCACTGTGTTGTTCTGTTTGGATTAAAACTCCTCCCAAGAAAGGATCTTGTCTCTGTTAGGAAGAAACCCTAATCATTTATTTTTAAAGAAAATTCATATTTTTCAATCTTAAAAACATAATTTTCTATTTTTGGTCCTTTATGATATTCTAACATTTAAACAGTTGTCAAAAAAAGCATTTTTTTACTGATAAGTCTTAAAAAAGAGTCGAAATGTTTTTATTTTGTTCTTTTTTCATTGTTTTTATCTTTGTCGTAAAATATAAAATCTTGTGCTTTTCATCAACTTTAAAAATATTTTTTTTTATTTCAAAAGTATCTAAATTTGGTTTCCTAGATATTACTTTCTAATAGACGCTGCTTGTGCTGCAGTTGCCTACAGGGAAAAACATTCATTTTCGCTTTTTTATTTTAAAAGTAAATTATTTTTTGAACCCGTATGCAAAAAGAAAGTACATGTAATTTGAATGAAAATATCTTTGATTATTTTTTATACAAAATTCGGACGATGAGATGACAATTGTTATCCGTCCCACTGCTATCGTTGACTACAGTTTGTTTACAAGCAAGCCTCTCTCAATGCTTACCCTATTTAAGAATAAAGACACTCCGGGCTCCACTGAAAAGTAGCATGTCTGATTTACAATGGTGCCCTCTTTCGAGCGTTGTCTGGTAATCGTTGACGGATAAATAATAAAACTATAGTGCCTGGAAACTCTAGTGTACGGCATTGAAATCGCCAAGAAAAATCCGTAAATCAAATAAAAGTTATTAAAAAATTAATTTTCTGATTTCTGGTTTAAAGAGTACCATTGTGATTTGGACATGTCAATATAAAAATATAAGGTGCTTAAAAATTACGTCTGCAGTTAAGTTTGCCAAATTCGGGGAATGTGTCCCTTTAAATATACTTAAAGTGTCGAATGAATGATTTGTTGAATAGCCTGCATAGAAATGAATATATGCTTCCCTTCCTTATTGTTCAACAATGGCAGCATATTTTTTATTTCAGGTGAACACAAATGTTTAACAATTAGACCTACAAAGTACAACCAGCATTCTACACAGGAAAAATTTTTAAAATTGAAAGGATTTAATTTATTAACTGTTTGGTAATCAATCAATATCAATTTTGTACATAGATCACATATGTAACACATGTTTATAATTGGTAATGTGAGCGTAGCGCTCGGCCCCCTAGCCTGTCGTAGCCGCAGCGCTCGGCCAAGAAATTGTTTTAACCAACCCTAACCCTAAAATAATTAAAAATGAATAATATTAATTTTGCTGAAAATTAGTGGTCATGTACAAAATTGATAGGGGGGGGGGCGGCGGGGAGTTTGTCAAAAAATCGTATTGTAGGACGGACCTAACTGTTTTGTAAAATACGTATAAACATGCGTGGTTATAAAAACCAACCATTTTTCATCATTTCTTATTTGATCTGAACGCCAGCTATCCAATCATTGAGTTTGTTGATATCATTAAATCATGGGAATTTGTGTTTGCATCTCTAAATTTACTACTTTCGGTACTTCTGTAATTTCTAACTGATATCATTGTGGAAATATTACGAATCAATTTTTTTTTATTTCTCTGAAAAATTAATTGCCTCTCCTATAAGAAGTGTAGCTTTTCCTACAGTGGTAGGCGATTATATTAATACAATGAAGACGACTTTTTAATTCAAGTTTTGATTGTTAACAAGCTTTTCTTTAATTTACAAGCTTACAGGTAACCAACGAGAAGTATTTTAATTGACAGCTTCTCTTTATGTGTATTGTGAACCATCCAATATCCATGCTGTTTGATAGCTTGATAAAAACTAAAATTGAAATCGAATATTGTCTTTTTAGTATTCATATAATCGCCGACCACTGTATGTGTGTTTATCTTATTCTCTCCATGGTATGACCCTATATTATTTAGTACCTGGGATGTAAGCCGAGCAGCTAAACGTGTCATCTCCTGGTCTAGTTTAGACTGGGATAGGGGAAGATGGAATCAACTAGGCAATGAGGGACATTTACAAGAAATATATGGAATCATCTTAAACTGACATTTACAAGAAATATATAGAATCATCTTAAACTCCACAACGGTATTCTAGATTGGTATGTCGGATCCACAACGGTATTCTAGATTGGTATGTCTGAACTGTACCTTTAAAAGCTTTGTCGAATAAAAATGAGGAAGATATCAACAATTTCTTCTTTGAAAGTTGATTTTTTTAAACGGTTCAAGTGAATAGCGCATTTTTGGTTCAGTAATAATATGGAAAATTGTTAAAATAACACTCTTTTCAAGGTTGAAAACGATACCTTCCACATTATTGATCATATAGAGGGTACTGTTATGAATATGTAAATATTTATTCAAAAAAAAAACATTTTGTGAATATGCATATTTTTTAAGATCATTGATCATGATCGATAAAGAACAAACCTGATATTTTTTCAGGTTTTAATCAAGCTTGTAACCTTTTATAGAAATTAATTTTTCAGGTATATCAGATGCAATGTATACAGTACAAACTGTACACTCAGAAAATGCATAATTCAAGAGATTAAAGTTCAAAGACCCCCCCACTGTATTCTGAACTTTATCTTAACCTTGAAAGATGTATTCTACTGCCCTGTAGTCTGAACTTTATCTTAAAGTTTGAAAGATATATTCTACTGCTCTGTAATCTGAACTTTATCTAAAGCTTGAAAGATGTATTCTACTGCTCTGTAATCTGAACTTTATCTAAACCTTGAAAGATATATTCTAAACTTTATCTTAAAGTTTGAAAGATGTATTTTCTGCCCTGTAATTTGAACTTTATCTTGACGTATACAAAACCGATTTATCTCTCTGAACAAAGTACAAATGAAATGAATCACGTTTTCAGATAAGTAAATGATCCAATTTAAAAACAACAAAAAAGGTCAGAAAGGGTAGTTTGAAGTTTGAATTTATACGAGAGGGTAAAATTTGTTTTGAGATCTTGCTATTTTATATTTCTTTCTGCAACATCTGCATCTAGGGTTTCCAGCGAAATGAGGAAATCGTTTTTTTGCCGAAAATTTCCCATTTTTTCGCTTTCCGGTGGAAGAAAAAGAAATGCAAAATTTTTGCTTTTTTGCGTTAATCTCTTTCAAGAAAAAAATGCAAAATTTTTGAGAATTTTTTTTGCGAAATTTGTTGGGTTTTCCCCCGGAAATTTCGTACTTTTTGTCTTGTGATAAATCTCGCATTTTTTGTGAAAAAGATTAATGTGAAATTTCGCAAAAAAATTATGGCATAATATTGTTTAAAAAACAAAATACTGCATGTTTTTTCCTTACTTTTGCAAAATTTATTTTTGCAAAAAAAATTGCGAAATACTAAAAAAATTTCGCATTTTTTCGCTGGAAACCTTTGTTTCTTAACATAAATGTCTCGAATATTAAGATCTTGTATTTGGAACTGCGTTCGATATGTCAATTCACATTGCCAACGCGTAAGTACATCGAATTTGCTAATTCCATAAAATTGTGGAATATAGTTTTACCAGTAGCTTGACAATTAAGTTATTATAAAACATTGCTTTGTGTTTACTGTACACTGCAAAACATTTCTGGATTTTTTAAAATCATAACTAGCTTTAGTCTAATATTAGTCTTCATATTCCAAACTTTTTAATATAGTCTATTTTATTGCTTGTTTGTGCTGTAGAAATCCAGTGGTAAATTTCCAAATATGTCGCGGCTTGCAGTAAAAAAAAAAAATAATTGTTAAAAAAACTAAGATATTAATGCCATCGTATTTCAGATAAAGTTTTCTTTGTTAATTGCTCATTTGTACAATTTCTTATCTTTACTTCAATCGACATTAGAAAATAAAAAGTTAAATTTTCTGATGCAAGTTAAATACATTTTTTCCACGGTTTAAAGTTCAGAGTACAGATTTTTTTATGCAAATATATGCACTATTGCAGCATGAATAATGTAACAGTTTAATTATGTACAGGGTGTCCCGTAAACATAAGAATTTAAATGACGACATTTTTTCCAAAAATACCAAAGAAATCCATATTTCCAAAATGTGGTTACATTAAAAATTGACGGAGATGATAAAGAATTTATCCAAATTTCAATTTACTTAGAAATATGAAAATTGTCTAACTTGTATATTTTTTCCGTTAACCGTATCCCGATTAGGCTACTTTTGTCTAATATAGATGGGGGGGGGGGTTGTTTTCCACCCCACCCTTCTTATGAATTTGCCCTTACCGTTGATATAGGAAAGAGTGATACATGTCCCTAGTCCAGCTTTTCAAGGCCTGCTCATTAGAAAAATGAGACCTCTAATTTTAATGGTCATAGGGTGCAAAGTACGACACAGAAAATTTTTCTAAATTAATTATTTTTACTTTCGACAAATATTAACATGTGACACATCTTATAGTATTCATTTTTCAAGGGCTTTCTAAATAGATAAATTACTAGCCCTGTAGCCTAATTATCAAAAACGTTATTAACCATGTCTGTTTTTTGTAACACTGGGCCGCCACTCAGACTCTACCCTATGCATAAAAAAATCTCTGCATGTTTGAAAGCTTGGTAGAACTCAAAATTAAAATATTAAGTCTTCTTCACTGTATTAATATATACGTCGACCACTGTACCTTAGTGTAAAGTTTTCATGTATTTTTAGAGTTTTCATCGGAATGACTCTCAGCAGAACTGGAATTGTATTGGCTGTATCTGTAGTCGGTATACTCTACGCTCTTGTAATTGAAAACCCGAAGGTAAACACAAGAAAGATTTTTTAAGAGACTGTTGCTTAATTTCAAGTGACCTTCCATTTAAAAAGAGGGGCATGTCCGATTCGCAACTGTACCTTTTATCTGATTAATATTGCGGAAGATTTTTTCGCCATTTTTCTTGCTTAAAAAGTGTTCAATCCTGACGTGTCCTCTAGAAACGACCCTTTCAAGAGAAAACACAACAGATATTATCAATTTACAAAGAAGATAATGAATATCTCATTCATTCTTGATCCGACAGAACTTTTTACCATAGGAAACAAAAACGCCACTCTATAAATGGAGAGTCCCTTGAAATTACGTCCATTTAATAGGAAAAGGTAAGACTATATAGATTTTTGAAAACGTTATAATTTTTTGGGGCGGTAACATGTATCGCTTCAAAAATTGGGCTTTTGTGAAAAAGTATAAAAAACGATATTTTCTCGTCAAAGGAACTCACCAAGTGTTAAATGGCCAATACACCTCAAACCTTTATCTTAGGAACAATGAGTACGATATTGTCGTTTATCAAAAAAAATTATATATTTTCCGTTATTTGCATAATTCCGCAGGTCTATTTCTATAGAGAACCTACACTCTATAGCCTAAAATCATCAATTTTTAGCTAGAAATATAAGGATCTCCAAAGTTTAATGTTTATTTGGGCTCGTTACTCTCTTTAAAAGTATGTTTTTTTCTTCATAATTCATATAAAAATAGATATAGCTGTTGTGACATATTTAGCCAATAATTTATTACCCTTTATGGAGAGAACTCATTAAATTGAAAGAAAACAAGGTATGAGGTGTATTCTGAACTTTATCTAAGCTTTGGCCCACTGTGCTGTTCTGTTTTATAGATATCAATGTATTTAGTTGGCCCACTGTGTTGTTCTGTTTGGATTAAAACTCCTCCCAAGAAAGGAATTTTCCACACGTTTGTCAGTGTTAATTAAAACACATTAATTAACCATATAGATTGATAATCCAGGGAAATGGGCCCGGGTACAATGCATGGTTACTGTGTTACATGTTAATTTGACTATTCAATATTATAACTTAAGAGTCTAAAAGTCGTCATCGTCGTCCACAGTTTAATTGTTTTTTTATCTTTTATTTCATAATTATAATTTTTCCAATAATTTCTATGTTTGTGTGTTTAAAAAGTTTCTAATTATTTTTTATTTATTACTTCACAGTACGTTTACCAAAACATTTGCATAGTAACCTCCTGCCTACGCAATATTCAATGACGCACTATCTTCATCCAGTATTATCCAAATAAATTGTCAAGTACTTGATAATCTATTTAGTATTATCTATCTTTAGACATTATATGAAAAATACATAATGAATATTTTATCAATATAATTACTGTTCCTAAGCAGGAAAGAAAAATTAACGAAGCATAAAAAAAAATATTTTTCAGGAATTCTCCTTGAACACTTAAATAGTTTAACTTTATTGAACTTTAAGAATGAACCCATTATTTTTTGTTTTAATTATTAAAAAATTTCAATTTTTCGCAATCAATGCTTTTCCGAAAAATTCCTGTTGTAATGAAGAAAAAGTTGAGGGGGGGGGGAAATTTTTCTATAATTTTAAAACGAAAATAAAAAAACACTAAAAATTTCTAAAGGAGCTCCCTGCTATGAAATTTAAGTAATATATTTTCGTAATAATATTTGAATTGACCAGATTTAAATTAGTTGTGAGTTTAAAACTTTCTTTAAAAAAAAAAGTTTAAAAGTTTCTTTGGCTCTTTGTGTAACATAGAGCCGTGTAAATAAGGCACAGCACAGCACTGATAGGGGGAACAATAACATGACACTTTACAGTTTGCCTGGTCGAGTAAAAACCATATGCCGGACTGGGTTGCGAGAAGAGTTAAACCCCTTTCTCCTGACCAGGTAAACTCCTACCCTGGGACGAGGTAAACTCCTACCCTAGGACCAGGTAAACTCCTACCCTAGGACCAGGTAATCTCCTACCTTAGAACCAAGTAAACTCCTACCCTAGAGCCAAGAAAAAGAAAACATTACGAAATTTATTTTCTTTGTTTTATGTATTCACAGTTTTAACAGCTCTTTGTTTAGGTTCAGGAAATTGCTGTGTTTGAAAAGCTCAATGGTTCCACAAAAAAATTGTAATTGTGTAAAAAGGAAAAATAAATCCTGAAATATTTGCCATTTAATTTTTTCCTTGTTTTAAGTGAGCCTCCATTGCTAGAGTGGTATAATGTCTGATTGCCATTGCTAGAGTCGTAAAAGGTCTGATTGCCATTGCTAGAGTGGTAAAATGTCTGATTTTCATTGCTAGAGTGGTATAATGTCTGATTGCCATTGCTAGAGTCGTAAAATGTCTGATTGCCATTGCTAGAGTGGTAAAATGTCTGATTTTCATTGCTAGAGTGGTATAATGTCTGATTGCCATTGCTAGAGTGATATAATGTCTGATTTTCATTGCTAAGTGGTATAATGTCTGATTTCCGTTGCTAGAGTGGTAAAATGTCTGATTGCCATTGCTAGAGGGGTATAATGTCTGATTTTCATTGCTAGAGTGGTATAATGTCTGATTTCCATTGCTAGAGTGGTATAATGTCTGATTTCCATTGCTGAGTGGTATAATTTCTGATTTCAATTGCTAGAGTGATATAATGTCTGATTTCCATTGCTAGAGAGGCATATATTTAAATTTACTAATCTTAGATTTTCTGCCTTAAACATAATAGTTTAATACTAGTCTACTCAGTCCACAGACACACGGTCAGTTTTACAAATCAAGAAACTTATTGTATTTCTAAATATAGAATCATTTAGGCATGCTTTAGTTTATTCCAAATTAAATAAAATTCAATATGAATTTTCATTTAATATTACAAAATAAACATCTGACAAGAAATAAAGAAAAATGGAATTATACTGTTAAGCGTACTAAAAAATGTAAATATGCTAAAAAGGTGTATAATGTTGGTAATTAATGATCAAAGTTTGATCCGTGATTAACGACTTCAAATTGTTCATCACATTATTGATTTTCAATTGCCAATTATTTGCAAAAATAAGTTTGCATCGACAATAGTTTGGGTTTTCACAGTTGAATTAATGATATACGAATTTTCCTTATTTACAGGGCTCGGAGTTTAGTTTATGGGCAAGAGGGTGCCCTATGTAATGTGGGAATAAAAGAATAAATTGTCTTTGATTTCCGAAAATGTCACCAAATATGTGAAATCTACAGAAAAGGTCGAGAATTTCAACTAGTCGAGATTTAAACAATTTTGGTTGAACAAATAGTTTTTTTTAATGTTTCCATTGTTTTAACAGATTTGCAGTTTCCAACAAAGATCGGCGTGTATGTCAATTCAGCTAGTGGAGACGATATTCCCGTCCTTCTGGAGTCGAGCAGTTTTTAAACCGAAAACAAATTTTTGAAAATGACCAGGAATAACCCGACTCATAAAAGGTGAATTGCTTATACATCTATATTCTATACCTTGTGTAAAATAGTTTTTGTTCTCCAGATAGAAAAAGCATAATAATTAAATCAAATTTACCCAGCATAGAAGACCCAAGAAAATGGCCAGACTTAGGGACACAATATGACGTCGAGCTACTAGTTAAATTATCGGTATCAGTATGAGCCTATCCTGTTGCGTAAAAAAACTAACGCGTAGGAAAAGATTGAAAATGCTACTATTAGGCCTAACCTCTTATGAGATGATACAACCGCAAAAAAAACATTCAAGTTTTAAAACAATCGATCATACATTTATTGAGTTTGAAATCTGATTTGACCTAATTTAACCTTTTATTAATATTAAGTTAAATATTTAATAACCTAAATCGCGAACATAGGGATTAGTAAAGCTTGTTTTAACCACTCAAGTTGCTTCTAGTGATATAAAAACAAATATTTTAAACTGAACCAGCTACTGCTGGCTTGTGTTTAGTGTTGTACAGTTCAAGGTAGACTAGGGATATCCTAGTTAGTACTTGATAATCTATTTAGTATTATCTAAATCTATAACCCGACTCACCTTTAACTTAAGAACTCCACCAAACCTTAAAATCTATAACCCGACTCACCTTTAACTTAAGAACTCCACCAAACCTTTAAATCTATAACCTGACTCACCTTTAACTTAAGAACTCCACCAAACCTTTAAATCTATAACCCGACTCACCTTTAACTTAAGAACTCCACCAAACCTTTAAATCTATAATCAGACTCACTTTTAACTTAAGAACTCCACCAAACCTTTAAATCTATAACACGACTCACTTTTAACTTAAGAACTCCACCAAACCTTTAAATCTATAACCCGACTCGCTTTTAATTCAAGAACTCCACCAAACCTTTAAATCTATTACCCGACTCACTTTCAACATAAGAACTCCACCAAACCTTTAAATCTATAACCCGACTCACTTTTAACTTGAGAACTCCGTCAAACATTTAAATCTTCCAAGATTTAATTTTTCTCACTGTCGCTTTTTAAATAACACTGTAACGTCTAGTGTAGACTTGAAAAAATATGCACAATATACACGCAAATACTAGTTAAAATATGCACAATATACACGCAAATACTAGTTAAAATATGCACAATATACACGCAAATACTAGTTAAAATATGCACAAAATACACGCAAACACTAGTTAAAATATGCACAATATACACGCAAATACTAAAAGTAAAAAAGTGGAGCATGAGAGAAAAGAAAAAAGTATTTTTATTGATCTAAATGTTTATTAACAGCAGAGTTTCCAACAAAACAACTAAAATGCGATGAAAATTCTGATTCAAAGTTTTGTCAAAATTAGACTATACTTGATAATTAAAAAAATATTATTTATATTAAATTCATTTTCAATTTTGTGATTTAAGGTCATGCAGATTTTTTCAACAATAAAATTCTTTCTTATTGGCACAATTTTAAAACTCAATGGATAATTTGAAGCAAGAACATTTACTCAAATATTACTGACTCCATATACATGTTAAGGTCTCCAGAAATAGTTTAAGCTCTTGGGTTCAGAATTACATATTGTAATGAGCGCGAAGTCCAGCAAGAAGCCCGTCGCAGGATTTTTTGGCATCTCCTAGAATGACAATAGGTTTGAAATTAGCTTTATCGAATCAAAGATCTAAACTTTAGTTTAGTGTGGGTATTATCTTTGTAAGCTTTATATTGATATCCAATGTAAATCAATGCTGGTTCACAAATACAAAAATGCATTACACAAAAGTTCTAATCAAATAAAGGATTGAAATTCATTAATGATAAATTTACTAACCTAGAAGCATAGCATTATTCTCGTTAAAGAAGATTGGGTTGTCAACAGCAGCATATCCAACTCCAAGAGAACGCTTCATTACAACACTCTGGGCTGACTTCCACACTCTAAAACAATTGAGTTTTCAAAAGATGTGCAAATACATTAGAATTAGTTTTTTTTATCAGGTTCAGTGTAAAACTTATTTGCAGAAAAATAAGATAAGGAATATATTTTTTTTAATATAATTAAGTAACTTACTTGAGAACTGGCATGCCGGCAATAATAGAGTTGGGATCATCCTCAGCAGCAGAATTAACGGTATCATTGGCTCCAATTACAAGAACAAGATCGGTGGATGGGAAATCATCATTAATCTCATCCATCTCCATAACTGAACATCAATTAGTTTATGCGTTAAAAATAAACTTATTAATTGAAATGAGCTGAAAACTTTAGAAATTTGGAATTCGAGATCAATGCTTGATCTAGGAGTGTCTAAAATGCAACCAATTAAAGTGTTGATTGCAATTTTTTAATTTAGCGGCGAAATCAATGAGAGCTCTCATTGGTCGGAATTCAGCAGGGATATCCATTAAGCAGAAAAGTGTAGACAGTGGATACCGAGATTTGGGAATCGGAATTTAGGGTGTCCAATACTAAAGTTTTTAGCGTTGGTCTGGGTAAATTGCTTAATTGCTGTGTTTTCTGTTAGTTGGTCTGTTAAAAAAAATCATTACTTAATTCTTAGTCATATTTTTATCCCTGTTTAATGAGTCTTATTGTTTATTTACCGATATCGTATGGAACACCAGCCTCAGCCAATAGTACATTAAGTTGTCCTGGCATACGTCCAGCTACAGGGTGGATTCCAAACCTTACATTCTTTCCTTTCTTCCTAAACAATATTAATACATTCAAAACGTTATTTTCAGAACAGGAATCACTGGTATCTAGAAAACTCTGAAAGTTAGTTATCACATTTTTAAACAGTCTCTGCTTTGAAGTGTCACAACGCCTTGGCCATTGGTTTCATTACACCAACTCGCTTGTACGTTTCTGTAGCCCCAGACATATACATTTTAAAATTGCAAAGAACTTGTTTCTGGCTAATGTTAAGAGGACAAATCGACAAATTACTTCTCAATTTTGCTTAAGAGCTTAACTATCTTGGTTTGCAGTGGAATATTGAAGATTGAAACTTACTTGAGAATAGTGCAAAGTTCAGCAACAGGGTACTGTCCCTTAGCAACGGCGAGTCCATAACCAGGAACAATAATAATGCTCTTAGCATCAACCATGGCCTAAATGAAAGTAATTTATGATTCAAATTCAATGGCATTGTTTTTCTTTAAATAAACAAACTAAATTACGAACATATTTACCTGAACAGTTTGGTCAATATTCCATTCAGTTACTGTTCCTGTTATTTCCATAGGTTTTCCTCCAGCAGTGCTACTGGTTCCAAAACCTCCCAAAATCACATTAGGGAGGGATCTAGGAAAAATTTATCATTAAAAATCTCGTTCTATTCCATCTTGTGAAAGTTAACTCAAAGATCTTCAGCAAATCAAATCATAAACGTTAACAGGTTCATGGCTCTTTAAGCTGACAAGACTGGGAAAAATGCGAGCCCTTCAAATCAAATCAAATCATAAGTTGCAGGGATTGCCTAAGACTCCAGTAGCGGATTGGAGTTTCAAGTCCTCCCCATTCCCTTTTTTTAGCCCGGCCTTCTGTTTATTTTATAAATATACTTTTAATGATACTTTTTATTTACTTTGTAATTGCGAAGCGCCCAGCCACACGACCAAATTTGAGCCATGCCCCACTTTAGAATACTTAACATCCAAGGATTGCTACACAGTTTATTAAGTTATTTTACCTGTTCATAGCAACACACATGATGTATGAAAGAATAGCTCCTGAGGCTCCAATGAGAGATCCAACAACTGTCATCAAGTTATTGTTTAGCATAAAACCTTCAGCGCACAGTGCCCAGCCAGAGTAGGAGTTCAGCACAGTAATAACAACTAAAATATCAATATTTTTTAACTTCTAACAATACAGCTTTACACTGCATCAATATTAAAAAACGACCTGTAAAGTTATGAAATTTTAGATAAATGTTAATATATTATTAACCTGGCATGTCAGCTCCTCCAATAGCCATTGTCAGGGTAACTCCCATAACTCCAGATAGTGCAGCGGTAGTTCCAAGCATTCCCATTCCTACAATATGTACATAAAATAGAATGTACTAAGATATTAAATTTATCTTTAAGTCAATCACTAATCACAGAAAGAAAAAATACAAAAAATTGTAGAATAATGTAGTTTTGTTCAATTGCTAACTTAAAATTGCAAATTAAACAACTTTACCTACGGACATGGAAGGGTCAGCAAGGTAGTATCCCATAGCTCCAACATTAGCAAGAAGAAGACCGGCATTCAATGCATGCCTGCCTGGCAGCATCAGTGGATTGGAGCTCAGTAGCCCCTGCAGCTTACCGTAGGCAATCAAAGAACCTAAAAGAAAAGGTTAAAATAATAATAATATTGAATAATACAAAATAATGTGTTTTTTTACCTGTAAATGTGACGCCTCCAATATATGTTCCGAGGAACAACGCAGTCTTGATCATGGTAGCTGCTGGATCAGTTTCAAAGGTGGGATAATGGTCAATATAGGTTGAGAAGCAGGTAAGCACAGCTGCCATACCAACCTAGTTTAATAACAGAAGTTTGTTAACCATGTGAATAGTAACGAATAAACAATTTAAGAATGGATAAACTAATCTTACCAATGAGTGGAAAGCAGCAACAAGCTGAGGTAGATCTGTGATCTCAATACGCTTAGCAATCACGGTTCCAAGACCTCCTCCAGCTATGGCAACTCCAATCATTTGAGTCAGCACCTATAACAATAATTTGGTATCAACCATCAAAATTAGATTGAACACTTCAAACAATGTATTTTGATGTATCATGTAACTGTACTAGCCCTGTCCTGACCATACCGGAAATGTTATTTTCATATGATGACTGAATATTCTGTGTGTGTGTGTACCTCCTGAGAAGGCTGGACTAGTCCAAGAGTTGCTGCAATACCACTCGACACGCCGATTATTCCAAGCATGTTTCCAAGTCTAGCAGTAGGCTGAGCACTTAATCCAGCTTAAAATAAGATGAATAAAAAATACGAAAATGTGAAAGAATCACAATTATGAGACTTCATTGATAAAAAATTATTAAAAAACATTTATGTATACCAAGCGCTCCAATACAGCAGAGGGATGAGGCAAGATACGCCATCTTGTGAACTTCAGGGTAACCCTGAAAAATATGGTATTTTATTTCATTTTATTTAGCAAAAACTAATTTTAATATTGAGTTATTGAACCTGTGTAACAGCCCATCCGTAAGAGGCTAGGAAAGTGGAGATAGGGATTCCCATAAGATACTTATACTCTGGAGGGTCAGTTGGTCTCTTGAACATGTCAAGCATTCTTAAATAACATATAATAATCATATCATCATTAAAACTGTAGTTTCATATTAAAATTGGATCTTATATGTATGACATGTATGTATTATATTCATATATATAAAGTTGTAATGTTTGTGTTTGTTAGTCCAATCAAAATTCTGAACCCCTTGACCGATTTGCCTCAAATTTTTATTTGGAAACTCGGAAGAACCACGTAAATGTTCTTGGTTTGATTTTGTGATTCTAAGTTGAGTGGGTCTACTTTAATAGGAACAGTTAAATTTCCCGGTAAAATCCACCAATTGCGGGTAATCAGTGGGAGTAACAATGAATACCCTGGGCAACGCTGGGTTCCCAAGCTAGTATTGTATAAACCTACCTAGCAGTGACAATGAATCCTCCGAATACGTTAATAAATGAGATAAATGCAGCTCCAGCAGCTAACCCTTCGCAAGCATTAGTTGGGTAATATCCCCCTCCCATACACAGCAGACCTCCAACTGCAGTTATACCTGGAACAAATATTCATTTCAAGTCTAAAACTTATCTATGTATGTACAAAATTGTAATCTCTGTTTGTCTATCTGTCTGTTTATTTGTCCGATCAAAACACAGGAACCCCTGGACCATATTGCCTCAAATTTTCATTGGGCTTTGTGATTCTAAGTTGAGTGGGTCGACTGTAATAGCAAAAATTTAGTTTCCCGGTAAAATCGTTCAAGTGCGGGTGAACGGGGGGAGAAACTGTTTGTAACATGGGCAGCGTTGGGTTTCCACGCTGGTATACCGTAAATCTAGATAAATTGGATGAATTATTAATTTATACCTGATATAGCATTGGTTACAGACATAAGAGGCGAGTGTAGAGCTGGCACTACACTCCAAACTGTGTGATATCCAACAATGCAACCCAGTCCGAATGTAGTGGACATGTTGGTGAAAGCTCCGTTAGGGGATCCAACTCCCAGTGCATTGATAGCACCCAGACCTGCGCTATACTTAACTGCCTGAGTTAGCTGAATATTGAAGTGGTTTGGTGGTGGTGGTGGCTCTAAAAATAAAGATCAATTTAAATATTATAAATTAAATTTGCGAGTTTTTTCTTCGTTTGACAAAAGAAATTAAAAGGTAAAAAATAACTCTCACAAAAATTTAAATTGAAATTTCCTTTGGCAGCTGCAGCGGCCTTGGGCGATACTGCGGCAGCAACAGAAATGGGAGGATTTGGAGGCCAGGTCTTTGCACCCTTATTGAGGACAATAGATCCTCTAACAACATCATCAGTCATATCAAGGTAAAAGTGATCCTTGGTTCCCTGAGAAAGTAAAATAGAATGATTGTTTAAAGTTTGTAAATGTATTCATTTCGATTAAATTAATTTCTATTTAATTAGCCAGGGATTGTCTAAAAGCTCTTTGATCTAGCTGATGGGGTATGCCATCACAATCCCTTCCAGGTCAAGACTTTGTAGCTTGACATAGTGTACAACTATGGATAAATAAACAAGTTAATGTTTACCTGCATAGACAGCATCAGTTTAGAGATATTGTTGGCGTAGAGAGTAGAAGCTTGTGTAGGAAGACGTGAAGGAAGATCAGTAAATCCAATATGAGTTACATTGTTGTAGGTGTAAACCTAGTAAAGTATAACGGTATACTTCAATGTAAAAAGGATTACAAAGTAAAAAAAATAACAGTACAATATTGAATACAAGATCAAAGGCAAGATAAAGGAGGCAAATACAAGAATTATAAATGTAATTTAAAAGTAAACCTCTCCAGGCTTGATTGTCTCAATGTTTCCTCCAGCTTCAGCTGCTAAATCTACAACAACACTACCAGGCTTCATGCTGTCAATCATATATTTCTTGATGAGGATAGGAGCAGTACGCCCAGGGATGAGGGCAGTAGTAATAACAATATCTACATCCTAAAAAGAAATAATTGATAGATAGTTTTCTAGTCAAATATCGAACCGCATTTATAAAAAAAACTGTACGCTAATTGTTCACTTACTTTGCATTGATCGTGGAAAAGTTTCATCTCTGCCTCAATAAACTCCTTGGACATCTCTTTAGCATATCCTCCTACAGTAGATCCATCCTCCTGGATATCTACCTAATAAACATTTCATATAAATAAAAAGTAAATCATCCATAGTCGAAACTGAACCCATTAAATCTTATTAACCTCTAAGAACTCTGCTCCCATACTCTCAACCTGCTCTTTTACTGCTGGTCTTACATCAAAAGCTCTGCAAATACAGACAGTTAAAAAGTAATCTCTAATAATTTAAATGTTTAATGAAAAACCTGATAATAAAAATAGGGTAAGGTTCTTGGATTTTCAGATTTAGGAAATATAGATAATATAGTTTGCTACCTGACAATAGCTCCCATATTCTTAGCCTGACCAACAGCAGCTAGACCAGCTACTCCTCCACCAATAACAAGAACCTTTGCAGGTGGAACTTTTCCTAAACATTGGTTTTGTGTGAAATACAGTGAAACCAGGACAGTAGAAAGACGACTAAAAATTCGTCTTTGATCTTGAAATTCATTTTTAACATTTAGTCGTGAACCTACATCAATGTCATTCTTGAAACAATAACTACAAAATATGAAAGACGACTAAAAATTCGTCTTTGATCTTGAAATTCATTTTTAACATTTAGTCGTGAACCTACATCAATGTCATTCTTGAAACAATAACTACAAAATATGATTCATGAACAATAACTACAAAATATGATTGATGAAACAATAACTACAAAATATGATTCATGAACAATAACTACAAAATATGATTGATGAAACAATAACTACAAAATATGATTGGTGAAACAATAACTACAAAATAAAATTCATGAACAATAACTACAAAATATGATTGATGAAACAATAACTACAAAATAAAATTCATGAACAATAACTACAAAATATGATTCATGAAACAATAACTACAAAATTCTCCTAGGCCAGGCATTTCCAAAATGTAGTCTGCCTTTTATTGAGCTATCAATTTTACCCGGGATATTGAGAATTTCGGTTAGTTTTTTAAATGGTTAAATAAATCCGAAATTGTCGAAATCTGAATGAAATTCTTGGACACAATCTATGAAATTGATAAAGATATGTAAATAAAACTGAAGAGGCAAGATTTGTCAAAATTGTAAGTCTCACGATAGTGTACACTGTACAGTTCTCTGGTGAGAAAATGAACTGACCTGCAGCTGTAATTTGTCCAGTGAAGAACCTGCCAAAGTGTTGACTCGCCTCAACTACAGCTCTGTATCCGCTAATGTTTGCCATGGAGGAAAGGGCATCAAACACCTTTATATATATATATATAGAGCCATACTGATGAGTCCTAATAGGACGAAACACTGTGTCTATGTGTATATATATATATAATTAATAATAAAATGTTGAGAATAAGGATTTAAATTGATTATAAATACCAACCTGAGCTCTGGAGATCCTTGGAACACAATCCATACCAAAAGCAGTTATTTTCCTTTTAGCCAGAGCATCAATAAGATCTTGGTTCTGAGCAGGATACAGGAAGGAGTACAGGGTTCCTTCGTCCCTGAATAAAATCACCATAATTTCTTTGTCGGTAAAGAGTTCAATAATCACTGCTCAAATATTTAGGAATTAACGAACCTGAAAAGGCCAGTTTCAGCAAGGGAGGGTTGTCTCAGCTTCAAAACGATATCCTTGAAAAAAGATTTATTTGAAATAGTTTGTGATAAATAAATAAAAAATTATATATTAATATTTGTTTCAACAACATTGATTTACCGATTTAAAAGCAGTGTTCTTGTCAACTATTTTAGCTCCGCTGGCTGCAAAGTCATCATCTCTGAACTGAGAAAGAGCTCCCGCACCAGACTCAACATGTACAGTGAATCCCTTAATAGAATAAAAAGTTAATTACTGTAATGTTTAGATATATAATTCTAAAATTACCTTCTTGACCAGCATAGCAGTAGCAGCTGGAGTGATGGCAACCCTCTTCTCATTGGTCCAGATCTCTTTAGGAACTCCGATATTCAGCTTGTTGTAAGGAATACCTTTAATCTCCTGAACCACACCCAAAACCATATTAAAAAACATTCATTCGGTGAAGTTTCATTGAAAAGCAGATTAATAAGAATAATTGTTTCTTGTCAATTCAAAATAAGTTTGTAAAAAAAATATAAAATATGTATAAAGTATGTAAGGTGGATCCCTGAGGCGCGGCATCCTTGAATCTTCGGGCTGAGGTTCTCAGTCCCCTGCAGTAGTAGGATTATTAAAAAAAGCCTTTTACTTAGAAAATGATGCAATTTCCATACTGTCATTTCTATAGAAATTTAATAAAATATATAAAGCTAAAAACGCAAAAAGAAAAATGGAGTTAACAACTATCTAGTGGATGATATAAGCTCCAAACTTGCAAAAAAATCTGAAGTTGATAGCAACTTCAGTGAAAGCCATAAAACTGTGGAATAGGAAGACGATAAAGGTTTCTTATTTTTTTATCTTGTTTTAGTTTTTGCTTAGTGAAGTATGACAATAATATGATTACAGTATGAAATTTACTTCTATACTTCATCAGGAGACCAGAGAATAATCTAAACAATCATAAACAGACTGACCTGCATGTATTGTTTGCTGGCTGCAGTGTAGAGAGTGGTACACGAAGAAGCCCGGCCATGGCAATAAATTTGACCGAAGTGACTTTGTGTTTACCTAAAAAAATTGAAATTATGCTTTATTTAAATAAATGTCACGTAACATCAAAGAAAACAGTTTCGAATTATGTAATCTCGATTTCACCTATTCTTATAATAATATAACCTGTTCTTAAAGAATCAGACTGGACAGGCCAAGCCTTGTACTCTGAAAATATAAGACATTAATAATCCCACCTAAAAATGTTTTCAGGTGCCCCTGTCAAATGCGCAGTAGCTGACGCTGCCAAGTGAATAGGTTGGTCGGGCCGGGCCTAGATACTGAAGTGTTAGGTTCTACATTCACGTCAGCGAAAGCTAGACTTATCCTTATTGGGTAGTAACAGGCCGAGCCTCTGCTTTCTAGGGTCAAAGAATACACTTGCAGTTGTTCCTATATATACTAGTAAACAGACCCTATACTTTATGTCTATATAGTCTATAGTAAGGTCAAGCCATACATAATTGTAGACAAAATCGAATTTATCTATACATTACATTTTTTAAAACCATCCCAGGAAAAACGTAAGTAAAAAATCATAGCCATAACACCCGCCCCCCTTCCCTCCCCTTTAAAGCTTACATACTTTAGTGATGGAAGAGATTTAGTTTTGGCAACAATTTTGCTGACGCTTAAAGCATGCAATAGGTCTTTCACTTCTCACTGGATCATTTTCAAACAAACTTTGAACAAAGATCTGAAAATATTCTGTTAAAATGCATTGAATTGCAGGATTTTACGTTCTATACAAGATTTAAGTTTTATATTAAACAAAGAAAAATTTTGAGATTTAAAATATTGGAAACAACAGCATTTTGGCAACGTACATTTAGGAAAATTAATTTAATTCATTTAGTTGAAAGAGAAAATAAAAAAATATCTAATAAATATATGCACGATCGTTGGGTCATGCAACTTTGAGGGTTCTATTCTCTTCAACCATAAGAAAGACTTTAATAGCTGTCCATAAGCTTATTGAATATCTTCGATGGTCTCATTGCTTTCTCAGCCTTAACATTTCAAATTTATTCATCTTTTATAATTGTGAACTGAGAAATTTTCAAATTCAAAACGTATTAATAAAAAATAATTAAAATTGACTGAATAAATTTTTAAATTTCCTTGGCTTCGTCAAGTTTAAAGTATCCTCCGACATCACAAGGAGGTCCCTGACAGTCAATAAGATCCTTCATGATCTGAGCCTCATTATCGGCAAGTGCCTAGAAATATAGATATTTGAAAAATACATTACAGGGGACATTAGTTCCAACGCAAACACTAGGCCCACAGAGTGTTAGAAATGGGCACAAATTGAAAGACTGGGGTTTTAGGATCCCGGTCCATATCGAGTGTAAAAGTCGATATTAAAAACTGTAACCAACGTCTAACTTGACGAGGACAACAATCTCAATTTAAAAATATTTTCTGAAGTCAAAATTATTACAGAAGTTCTTTTTTTATTAAAACCCCTGACCGGTTTTAAGAAAATGTGAGGTTTTCTATTTTCGAACAAATCCTGAATTTGAATCAATTTCGCGTTTTAGAGACACACCACACTCTCCCGTTTCTGACTATAATCCGCAATTCAGAACAAAAATCACTTTCATAACTTACAAAAAAAATCACTTAAATTAAATATTATCTTATGAAGACTAAACAACTGCTGAGATATTTCTAAAAACAAAGTTTCTACATTTGATTGGTCAAATACAAGGGACATTAGTTCCAAAACTATCACTTGGCCCATTTTTTATACTGAGTGTTAGATATGGGCACAAATTGAAAGACTGGATTTTTAGAATCCCAGTCCATATCGAGAGTAAAAGTCGAAAATAAAAACTATAACCAATATCTTATTATAATTTTAACTATTTTCTTAAATCAAAATTACAAATGGAGTTCTTTTTATATTTAAACCTTTGACTGTTTTCAAGACAATGTTAGGATTTAAATTTCAGAACTTATCCTGAATTTGAATCATTGCAGCGTTTTGGAGACAAAACCCTATTTTTGATTATGATCCACTTTTAAGAACAATGCTCACGTTTGCATTACTTACAAAATCAGTCAGTGAAAGTAAGAATTATCATATGAAGACAAAATTAACTTCGAAAATCTTAGTTTCCACATTTATTTGTTAAATGAGAGTGTAAAGTTGATTTAATTTCCCGCATTTATTAAAAACAATTTCCCGTATAACTAGTAAAATCTTTATTCGAGAACAAAATAATGTTAATAACTAGGCCATCTTCTATTACAACTTTTAATTGTGGCTATATCTATGAGCATCTTCTCTTTGTACAGTATAAAACAAAGACAAAAAAAGTTTGCGGATTTCATAATATTTTTTCGCGCATTTTCAAAATTTTGATTATTCATAAAACTTCCCTAAGTAGTCACTTGAGGTTCAACACCAAATTTGGGTCCGATCGGTTCAGCCGTTTTGACCTTTATGGGATACAAACAAACAAACTAAATTTATATATAAATTTGATTTCTCACTGCTGTAAAGATTTAAAATTATAAAATAACTGTTTTTATTTTTCTATTTTGTTTATATTTTATCTTATCAAGAAATTTTGTTTTGTTACGTAAGTGGGTAAATGCTTTAACGTTGTAACGTTGACATTGATCTCAAAACCAAGATATGTTACAAAAACATTCGGTAATTGTTTAGAATTAGGGATGTATTCGAAAATGAAATAAAGTATAGGCAAAAATTAAATCTCACACCTTATTATTAGTTCAAAGTTGACATTTTTTGTTTCAATATATAGTTTTAGCCATTTTTTATAAATGTATGTTGTAGTTTTGTTCAACTCGGCTTGGAGTTAAAGATTTAATTTCCCTATTTTCAATAAACAATTTCCCGCATTACTTGTTAAATCTAGTTTGTAAAAACAAACTAATATTAATATTTTAATTTCTCAATGCTGTAAAAATTATAATTTAAATTATAAAAGAACAGTATGTTATTTTTTTCCTATTTTGTTTCTATTTTAACTTTTAAAAAAATCTTGTTTTGTTACGTAAGTGCGTACATGCTATGCTTGAAAATTGACATTGATATGAATTCGAGTAATTATCTGAAAACCAGGATATGTTCCGAAAACGCGACACGAGCTGAAATCCGGTAATTGTTTAAAATAGGGATATGTTCGAAAATGAAATCAAGAATCGTCAAAAACTGATTCTCACACCTTATATTAGTTTAAAGATGGCTTGTTTCAATATATAGTTTTATTTGTCATTTTCTATAAATGTACAGGGTTACCTACAAAGAATGAGACTTCAGAGACGATTGAATGGAATTTGTAAAGTTCATTTTCTAGCATTCAGGGTTCCTTTTCGGCTAAACTGTATTATATCTGTGCTTCATCATTCCATAATTCATTAAAATACAAAATTTAATGCAGAAACCAAAAATCACGCATCAAATAGTCTTATTTTTAGAGTTTTGGGTCGTCTTTACAGTCTCATCCTTCGTGGGTAACCCTGTATGGTGTAGTTTTGCTCAACTCAGATTGGATTTAAAGATATAAACGCATGGAAAAGATAACTTTGCAGACTTAGCCCATTCACTCAGTGTTAGAATTAGGCCACGTGTTAGTTTTGAAACTAATTTCCCCTTCTTTAGGTCTAAAAATATGAAAATAACATAGCTGTCCATTCAAATCGCGGGAATTGCACCAACACGTTCTACATCAACAGTCAGAGAATTACTATCCTTATAAATCTAATTTAAACAATAATGCAGGCATGTCTGATACTCTCAATGCTAAAACCCAGAAAAAAAGTACATAACAAGCAAACCTTAGCAAGAGGTTCCCATGAAGCATCCTTAGCTGCAAGTTCCTGGGCCCAGTATAAAGCTACGTAGAAATTGGAACCTCTGAACAAGATTTGAACTATGAAACACATTTACTACTAAATACTTTAATAAAATGTTTTACCTATTGTCGATCTGCTTTCCTTTTCTGCCGGGGGACTTGTTGTTTTCCAACCATTTTCCAACAGCATTCATAAGAGTGTCTCCAAGCAGAGTTGACTAACGAATATAAATTTAAATTTCAATATTTTAAATCGAATAAGCGTCGTTAATTCGGACAGTTCTTTAATTTTCCTAAATGTACGTTGCCATAACTTCAAATTCAATGCAAATTAACCAAATATAAAAGGCATAGATCTCCAATAACCGTAAGTGTGGAAGAACTGAATGAATTGTCAAGAATTTAAAAGATTGCGGAATTTTTACGAATTTTTCGCGGATTTTCACTTTTCAATACTTCAGTATTTAATGGAGAAAAATAAGCTTCATCACTGTAAAATTATTTCTAGCACTGTTTCCATAAATTTTGAAATCTAAAAAATACTAATTCTCATAAATATCTAAACGTAGAAATTAATGTTACCTTGGGGTTATTTGTTCTCTCTCCAAGCTCCTGAAATATTTCATGAAATCAAATACAACAGATATTAATATACTCAACACGACGAATTTGAAAAATAAAAAAACAGTTAAAAGCAGAAAAAGCTGCGCTCAACCCTACCTGAAATCCGATAGCAGTGGCAAGATACTCTCCAAGAGAATCCCATCTAAGATGACCCTCTTTCAAGAACTTAAATTAGATAAATTTATTATGACAATCTAATATGATCATTGATCACATTCAGAAATGGATTTTTTTACAGTAAATTATGTCAAAACCATGGGCAGCATTAGGGTGGAAGGTTGAAAATGATCAACAAGATTTGGAGGATAATAAAAAATATTAATTTTGAGTGAAAAAGTGGTACCGCAGGAATTTTCAAAAAATCTAATTATAATCAAAATTAAAGGGCTAGAAGGTGCCTGCTCTCTCTTCTTGCGCTCCTAAATTCTCCAGGGGGGGGGGGACGTCCCCTCAATTTTCCAGGAAGTGGGAACGTTCCGCAAATTTTTCAGGGGGAACCTTAATTTGTTAATTTTACACCTGTTGGAATCATAATTTTGAAAAACTGTATAACAAGCTATAGGGAAAAAAAAAGAAAATTGGGATACGTTGAACACAGAGCCAAGCATGCAAAAATTGTAAATTTAAGTTTTTTTTCTACTTCAATCTCTTAAATTACTGCTTTCACATTTGAACAAATTTTCGAAAAGATTGGTTCAGCCCTGGCCTTTTACGCCAATCCTTTAAACCCTTATAAACTAAATTTTGCCTCCCCCCCCCCCCAGAAAAGTGCTTAGGTGCGCCCCCAGATCTAATTTTTGGAGGGGATGGAGCAGTCAATTCCCCTCAACCCATTCTCCCTGAGTAAAATAAGGGGTTTGGGTTGGGGCACAGTAGGTTGTATTATTCTGCACTAAATTTTAGAAAGACGGTACATGAAAGGAGTATTTAAAATATAGAGCAGGCACCTTAAAGGGGTTGGGGGAAACAGGGAAATCCCACTGAACAAAATAGCAAAAAAGATGAAATCATAATGTGATATATTTATTTCAAGAAATCCATTAAAACACCAAACCACCGGCCCGCTTGTCATTGACCCCGTAGAAGTGTGAGTTAACAGACTTTACAATTCTGGGTGATTTTGCGTAGATAAGCTATCATGCTTATTTAATTAGCCCCCTCCCCCCACCCTCCACCCGTTAAATATTGAAAAACCTGTAACCGCGGTCCATAAATTGTCCATAGAATTTTCTGCTCCTTTTTAAAGAAGAACACCTACCTGTTCTACATGTACAGGTGCTGATCCTTCTACTCTTGTTTCTAGGAGAACACCTACCTGTTCTACATGTTAAGGTGCTGATCATACTTACCTGCTCTACGTGTTTAGGAGATGATCCTCCTGCTCCTATTTTAAGGGGACACCTACCTTTTCTACATGTTTAGGTGCTGATCCTTCTCCTCCAGTTTTAAGGTTAACACCTACTTGTTCTACATGTTTAGGGGCTGATCCTTCTCCTCCAGTTTTAAGGTTAATACCTACTTGTTCTACATGTTTAGGGGCTGATCCTTCTGCTACTGTTTCAGGGAGAACACCTACCTGTTCTACATGTTTAGGGCTGATCCTTCTCCTCCAGTTTTAAGGTTAATACCTACTTGTTCTACATGTTTAGGGGCTGATCCTTTTGCTACTGTTTCAGGGAGAACACCTACCTGCTCTACATGTTTAGGCGCTGATCCTCCTGCTCCTGTCTCGAGGAGAACACCTCCTGCCAACAGAGGAACAATAGACAGCATCTAACCGGGACACGTCCAATTATTAATATAAAATAGCGAATTTTAACAACGGATGTAACAAACTTTCTGAAACCAAATCCATTATTTTAATCTTTAATATTTCACAGAAATTAACATCCGCTTTATTAGAAAATAGGTTTGAATAAATATAAAATGTTTAAATACCCACCCGCCACTCTCCCATGAGTAAAAATGGGTTAGGTTTTAAGATAGCTGATAGGAAGTCAATGAAATTGCCGATTCTAAAAATAGGGGGGGGGGGGGGAACAGACGAAATTGCTAAGATTTTAACCAAAAATAATAAATGTTATGATGCCCAAGTTCCTTAGCAGATGTTCCAAGCTCAAGAATTGGGAACAGATCGGTCAGGTAATCTCTCAAAACGTTCCCGGTCACAGTGATTGTGTCATGACCGGCGCGTGCGCGTAAACAAGCATCCTTCATTGCCTCGACAGGTGTGGCGAAGCTAATATCTAGTCCTACAAATCCAAACCTCAATGGCTATGAAGACATAACATTGAAAGATGGAATTAGCTAGAAGGCCATAAAACTGCAGAATAGGAAGACGACTGTTACTGTCATATGATTATAGATAGTCAAATAACATAAAAAACATCAATTGTGCAGTGTGCAATAATTTAATAATTTAAAAGCTGATACACTTACAACACTATTTGCAAAACATAAGATAAAAATGCAGTAATGCCGTACTCTTAGTCCTCAGTTTTATGATTCCTACTTTGAAAATGTTCATCTTGATCGGGAACTCGATGGGTTGACAAATAAAACTGAAAATCTCGGAATGCTGGTAAAACCCCAGTTTAAACCAGTTATAATCACTAAGAGCTTTGCCTAATATTATTAAAACTAAAATACATACCAACATTCATTAGAATAACTATTAAATACTAAAATACTAATATTTGTCAAGGTTTAAAGATTCCTGTAGTATCGTGTTCAGCAAGGTACTTTTTACAGAGAGCTATCAGGTTTGCATCGTGAGCCCTGCATGACAAAATTTAATATCAAAATGTCTTAACTAAAAATCGTCAACTGTTTTAACACAAAATACCAATTAACTTCAGAAAAAACCTTCACTTTTATTGTGTTTTCTTATTAAAAGATGGATGAGGACTAAGGGGCAGCGAAGGTTGTTTTTCTAACCTGGCAGGGTCTAGCCAAAATACAGCTTTAGATCCACTTGCTCTTGCTCTATTAACAGCCAACTTGACCCAGTCCTAGTATAATAAACACATTCAACAAAAATTTACAATACATTTTTCATTCAATATTAAGGTAATTGTCAAATTAGACATGACTTGTAGCTTTAAAAGTGCCATGAACGAAGAAATGTCTGGGAAAATAAGGTGGATATCTTTAATTTTCAGTATGAATTTTTCACGACTTTATTTTAGAGATTAGATTGGTAAATAATTTGAGAACAATCTCCATATAATTAAATTATTCCTGTACAAATTTGTAAAACACTAGCCATTTCTAAAACAATTAACCTTTAGCAGGTTCTCCGATCTCAAGAAAAAACTAATTTGACATTTATTTTACAGACTTCTCAAAAATTTGAATGTCAGAAAACCTTTCCTGATGAGATGCAATTTAAAGAATTTGAGCCGCGGTTTAGATCTGCCAAAACCCGGTTTAAATTAAGCGCCGGCTTAAATTTAAACCGCCGCTCAAATTCTTTAAATTCGGTCACTGGAGTCATACGAGTTGTCACAAAAAAGGTGGGACTGGATAGGTTCAGCCGTTGACGTTTAACAGAAACAGACAGATAAGTACAATTATAGAAACCTTGATTGGAGCATCCTTGGTCTGGCACATTCTCCAGATATCTCCAGCTTCAACTGAGTGTGAGAATATTGTGTTACCAGCATCATCGGTCACAACAACTGTTCCCTAAATTTAAATTTCGTTCAATTCTTATTAAATGGATCCTAAGCACTAATTCGCATGTGCTGAATGAAAACAAACAAACCTTGGTTGGGATCTCGAAGGTCTTGTCATGAGAACCGTATTCTTCAGCTTTCTGTGCCATCAAACCAACATTAGATACGTGACCAGTGGTTTTCCAGTCAAACTGCCCGTTCCTTCTAAATGCAATAGACAACTATCATGTACCCGTTGTTTACAGTCGAGACTATCGATTAAAAAATAAAATTAAATTCGTTGTTTTTAAATCTTCAAAAAATGTGACCGTTTTTATTCTGTGAATTGTCTATTATTTTTAAATCTACAAGTATTAAAAATATGCCCAGATGTTTAAAAAAGTGTCTAATATAACAATTGTTTTCTTTTATCAATCATAAAAAAATCAAAATGACTAAAGTTTACATAAATTGTCACTTTGTGACCACGTAATTCCTAGCGAGGGGTAAATTCTCTTACAGCAGCTATATGTTATTTCTTTTTAGTTTAAATATTAGTTTTAAGCTGATAAAGCTTTTAATCTAACCTGCAGTCGTCGATAATAGCTCCGTACATTGTAGCGTAACATCTAAAAAAGAATTATATTTATAAAAAGGCTTAAAATTTATTATCAAATTATTTAGAAGTCGATTATTCTTAAATTTAGGATTGGGCTTTTTTGGATTTTTTTGTATAAATTTTTCCCAAGGCGTTTTCCATAAAACAATCTATAACCTATCAGTAATCAGTATACACTACACAATCCTTTTATAAAATAATTTAGAATAAAGAATCATTCATTTGCATCTTAAATCTCACCTATCTGGGATAATGCATTTCACTTCCTCCAGTTTGTCATCCTGACACACAAACAGAAATAAATAACTTTTCACAATTTCAGAACATTTGGTGAATATCAAATTTAAAACAAATTTTTAAAATGAAATTCCAAAAATTTTCGTTCAAACGTATTTCAAATATTTCATCTATGACTTTGTTCTTGTTATATATTAAATCCCTTAAATAAATTCCTTTGATACTAATAATATTATGATCATTATTATTATTTCCTTGTTCCACATTTGTCCTCCGTCTCTGACCACATTTGGCATACTGGCATCAATGATGACGTCACTGGGTACATGCAGGTTTGTAATCCCCTACAACAATACTAAATTAATACTCAGCATATAACAAGCCTTTGGGGAAGATCTAAAACTCTTTAAAATACAAAAATCTTAACGTTTAATTTCATATAACTCTAGACGTTCAATTTCATGTAATTCTCCCATTTATATTAGATTTATAACGTTGCCATTTAAATCTTCATCGATATTCTTATCGTCCGCACGGGAGAACATGAAACTCTCCCTCATCAATGATCCCACGAAGGTTACCGCTATGAATAGGACATGCCACTTCAGAAATTAAAGGTCACTTGAATTTATGTAAACATTCCATTTTACAATCATATTCTGTAATGGTGTACTAATAGAAACCTAAGAAAAGAAAGAAACAAATTAAAATATTAGTCATAATTTTTTTTATAGCTGTACTAACATTTCTATGGATTCATGAGTTTTCTAATGCTTATTTCGGACACACCCTGCGGTATACATGAATGTATACTGCATGTATACAGGATTACCCAAAAAGGATGAGACTTCACAGACGACTTTAGTGAATGTATACTATCTGTATTTTGTATTCATGAGTCCCTGCAACTGTAAACTGTTTTTCTTTTCGTTGCCAAATCATTTAATAAGCCATTGAATTACTACATTTCAGGCAGAAGACATAATTTGAACTTGGAGTCGTCATATTTTAAGAATTTTTTATCGTCTTTGCAGTCTCATCCTATGTGGGTAACCCTGTATACACGAGTTAACTTAGAGGTCAATCTGAGTATTTGCGTCACGACTGGGCTAAATGGGCAAGTCTTACTATCAGCTGTATGTTTGCGTCAGCAGACCAACTGGACAGGTCAGACTAGCAGCTACAGATTTAACTGCTACTAGGCAAATATTTAAACAGATATACAGGAAGGAGGGGAGTTTACTTCGCGTTGATCATTTTCTATTAAAACAAGACAAATCCCGAAATAAGAAGTAGCGTCGTTAAACTGACATTAAAATCGCATAACAGTTATAAACTTACAGCAAAAGAAATTGTTAAAAACGTTTATTTACCGCATTCGAATCGACCATGGCGAGCTTGGGTCTGGTGTTATATGTAGCCATGAGGTCAGCCTCCACTTCAGCCTGCTTAGGATGTCCCTAAATATAAAATTAGAGGCTAATTATGCGATATGCACATTGTAGGAAACGATCGGCAATAACTTAGTTCTCTTCAATTCCACAAAAATCTTGGTTTATGTCTTTATTTTGATAGAATTCTGTGGTTCCTAGTAAAGATTTTAAAACATTTAAAACTTAAAGTTTTGAACCAAGTCACTGCCAAACCAAGGAAATTATTTTTGTATTCCAAAGGTGGATCACTAGGCTAGGACAATTATAACAGGATACAGGATTTAGTTGAAATGGTGACTAGCCGAAAAACATTTTGTAGCCAAAGTCGAGTTCATGGTCAAATTTAAAAATCCAAAAGCGCTTCGCAGAAATTTCAGGGCTAAAAATTAAAATAAAACAAATGTGGATAATGTTTTTTGGTTCTTGGAAAGAAAACCGTAATGGTTGCTTACCTTGATTTTAGAGTACACGTCACCTAGTCCATTGTTTACATTAACCTTAAGCTCAGCAAACAAATCAGCGTGTTTAGCAAACACATCCTGACAATTGGAATAAGTTTAGTTTTGGTTTCACATTTCAGTCTTAATATTTTACTCAAATTGGCAGATATTTCCACTTTTAAACCTGCTGAAACTAGTCACTTGTTAATACGCAGTTCAGAGAAAATGGGACAGAATTTTTTTTTGGATAAATCAAGAAAATCAAATTTCTACCCAATCCTCGGCCAAAAACTCTGGATACCTTGAAGTAAACTTTAACACAGTGACCGAAGATGATTGGATCTGAAACTTTCATCATGGTCGCCTGACAACATAAATTCAACAAAATATTCAATTTAAGAATAAAAACGTTTAAAATTCAAAAAGAATTCAAAAAAATTTTGCCTAGCAAACTAGATGCTAACACAAGCCTAATTTTTCATGAAAACTATTTTTTTTTTGAGAATTTTAAAATTATTTTAGTTGAAAAAAGTTGAACAAATTTCCTTCATGTGCAGAGACATCATCAGTCCTAGAAAAATAGTTAAATTATGAAACTACAAAACCAAAAGTGTCTAGTTCAAAACCCCCCCCCCCCAACAAAAAATAATTAAAAATCTGCTTATGATATGATTTACTATTTGATCCGTTATAAAATTATATTTAGAACTTGTTTAAAAGCCTGTAGTTTTGATTTGATATTTGTTTTAAATGTTTATATTATCGAAGCAACGCAAAAACTGTTCATAGTTAAAAGCGAATATTTTATGAAACACAACATTTTCAATTAAAAAATATTATTTCATTAAAAATAAAGCTCATGTATTTATTATGGCAATACTAAAAACCGCGCATAGAATCAGCTGAATTATACAAACTCATGTTTAATAACTCCCGTCAGCACCTTCCTAGCTGCATTATACAAACTCATGTTTTTTATTTCTTTTAACCTTTGTCGAAGCAGTCTTGGATTTCTTTTTCAAAGAACTCAGTAAGTTGGGCCACACTGATCCTATATTTATAAAACTTTAATATTAAATTTTAAAACAGGTTTTTATCGTATTAGTATTTGTTTATACTAGTCTTAAAAATGCCAAGTCGAAAAATCTCAGCTGAAATAATGTTTAAAAAAATCAATGATAAAAAGTCCAATAAATGACCTAATTGAACTATAATTGACGTGAGCTAAAAATGTACCTGGAAGCGTCAATGACCTCTCCCTCCTGCAGGGCCAGGGACTCCTTCAAGACCTTGGTTGTCCCGTCAGCACAGTGCATGGTTATTTTTACATTTCCAGCCTTAACAATTGATCTAACAGAATGTGCTTTAACTTTATCATGACATTAATGCAGGGCTTTATAGTCGAGGATTGTAATTGTACAATGTACATGTTCACCCATTACAAACTAAAAATATGACAAATAACATTATTTAGAACCTTGAAATCTTCCGAAAATAGTATTAGCCCATAAAATCTTCCGGACATAGTATCCAAGTCTATAGTATTCGCCGCAAATACTTTTCGAGTCCACAATAGTAGCAAATATTATCCAAGTCCACTCAAGTATCTGCCGGAAATGGTATCTTAAGTCCATAATATCTGCCGCAAATATTGTCAAAGTTCCTAATTCTGCGGAAAAAAAATATCTACGTCCAATTAATGTGCCACAACTTAGTCATACCATTTTATTCCGTCCCAAATTTTGGAGCCTTTATTAAATTTTTTTTTTAATGACAATTTTTATTTATACGTGCACCAACTGATGATGTATTGTAGGTAATACCTTAGACATGATATGAGATTTTTCAGATCCATAAAAGTCTCCGTCCGACATAGATGCTACACAGGTTCTCACATCGGTCTTCCAGGGTCGCATAGCAGGGGACCTGGAGGAGGGGAACAATATTGGGCTCATTAAATTAGAAACAAATAATTGTATGAAAGGAACTGTAAGTTTTAAGTGATCCTTTTTTTAAGAAGAGTAAGCAAAATTCACACCGGTGATATGTTCAATAATGTGGAAGATAATATGGCCATTTTTTCAAACTTAAAACTGTTCAATTCTGACAATTTCCTTCAGTGTTTTTCTATAGTCCCTTCTACAGAGAGCAATTTTAAAAGATAAATTTTAATGGAGACAACATGAATATCTCTTTTATGAATCAAAATAATTTAAATATATACGCTTTGATAATTTAGTGCGTTTTAGTCAATTCTTAAAAAATCATGTAAAAGCCTCAAATTATGTTTTCCTTTTTTCGATTCTCTTTGCATTTTCCTTGACTGGGGCGGCACAACGACGGTCGGAGTTTCCCTCTCTTAGTACAGGGTTAACAGCACTCCCTAGCACCTAGATTACAGGGTTAACAGCACTCCCTAGCACCTAGATATTACAGGGTTTACAGCACTCCCTAGTACCTAGATATTACAGGGTTAACAGTACTCCCTAGTACCTAGATATTACAGGGTTAACAGTACTCCCTAGCACCTAGATATTACAGGGTTAACAGTACTCCCTAGCACCTAGATATTACATGGTTAACAGTACTCCCTAGTACCTAGATATTACTGGGTTAAAAGTACTCCCTAGTACCTAGATATTACAGGGTTAACAGCACTCCATAGCACCTAGATATTACAGGGTTAACAGTACTCCCTAGCACCTAGATATTACTGGGTTAACAGTACTCCCTAGCACATAGCTAGTACCAAGATATTACAAGGTTAAAAGGCTAGTAGCACTTCTAACAACCAAAAAATTAATGGGTTAACTGACTTTGAAGCTAATTATTTCAGAAATTAAACCCCAATAACAATAAATATCTAAATTAAAAACTACCTTAGAGTAGGTCTTTTTGATCTTCTCTTCCTCTTCATTCTGTTAAAACCAACAAAAAAACTAAATTTAAATATTTTGGAACTAAGTGACCAAATTTAACAAAGGAATATAAAGAATTAGTTAGCCCTCTGCTCTTTAACTTAAACTGGCCAAAAGAAAAGTGGTTTAACTACGTCCAGGTAGTTCAACTACTTATCACTATTGGTTCCAAATTAAAAATTTTGAATTGTAAAAATATCCATGTTGATTCCTTGGGGTTAGCGGGGTAGTCAGGAACATTATATCCTTTAGCCTGTAACCAATTCGGTCAACTATTTAATTGATTTAACTTTACGATAAGATAAAGTGTTGGAAATAGTAAATTTGAAATTATTACAAGGAATGTAGCAAATTGTTTTCTAAATCTGCTCAGCCCGTCCTAGAGTTGTGTTTTTTTTCGCGTTTCTCTTTTACGTGAAAAAATCTATCTGTGGAAAGCCTGTCTGGCGGTTTAATTAAATTCTTCGGGCACAACCAACCCTTTCGAGGCATTTCTTGAAAACCTTAATTGGTTTCCCATTTTTTCCACGGATTAAATTTAACTTTGCACTATGTGTTCAAAGTAGCATTTCAAATTGTGTTCAAAATGGAAAATTTTGGACAAAGGCATTTTTTCTTTTCTTTTTTCTGCTTAAATCATTTCAGTTACCAGATGGAATTATTGTGGATTACAATTATCAATTATCATTTTAGAAGAATTGGCATTCTTAAAGAAACAGAACTGGCAGATCTGTTTGTGTAAATGAAATATGGTTTTCTAATCCATGCCTGGACGTCTAAATTTAAGGAAGTGAACTTTCACCAACATTTTTCAAATATTTTTCTTCTCAAAATCGGCTAATTTCGGCTAGGCCAAAACTTTTTATTTCAAAGTTATGTCCATATTTTGTTAATCAATTAGTCTCATGACGGCAGAAATGTGCCGATTTTTCCCGATTTTAAAAATTTTCGTCAAAAATACATTTTTTAATTCACCTTCATAATTTAATCACAACTTGCCCATATAGTACCATTAATGTTTTCAAACGCCTTATAGTTCTAACCAATCCTTAAGCTTTAAAAATCCAATAGCTTTAAAAAAAGTTATCAACCAGCTTGTAAGCTATAATAGAACCATCAAAATATCATTTTAAAAATAGGTCCAAAAAAAGGTTTTTTAATTACTAATCGGCAAAAAAAACTTGCTTTTGTAATGATTTAACTTCAAGAAGCTATAAATCATAAACCAATAAATACTTCTTAATAATTCCCCCCACAAATTTGCTTATATTCAATATTTTTTTTTGGGGGTGGAGACATGACATTTTAGAATTTTTCACATGCCTGGACAAATAGTGTTTTGGATATCGAGTTTAGCTGACGGAGCTGAGGTATCCAAGCATTTTTCAACCCAGTTTATTTGGAATGTGGTTGACCGTGTAATTGTTCCTGGAGTTCTGCAATGCAAGCAACAAGCTGGGGAACGGAGGCAGAGATATTCGGCAGCTTGATAATATTTCCTTCAGGGGTCTAAACAATATTTCCTTCAGAGGTCTAAACAATATTTCCTTCAGAGGTGAACAATATTTCCTTCAGGGGTCTAAACAATATTCCATTCAGTTCAGTGGTCTAAACAATATTCCCTTCAGAGGTCTAAACAATATTCCCTAAAGGGGTCTAAACAATATTCCCTAAAGGGGTCTAAACAATATTCCCTTCAGGGGTCTGAACAATATTCCCTTCAGTTCAGTGGTCTAAACAATATTTCCTTCAGAGGTCTAAACAATATTCCCTTCAGGGGTCTAAACAATATTTCCTTCAGAGGACTAAACAATATTTCCTTCAGAGGTGAACAATATTCCCTTCAGGGGTCTAAACAATATTCCATTCAGTTCAGTGGTCAAAACAATATTCCCTTCAGGGGTCTAAACAATATTCCCTTCAGAGGTGAACAATATTTCCTTCAGGGGTCTAAACAATATTCCATTCAGTTCAGTGGTCTAAACAATATTTCCTTCAGAGGTCTAAACAATATTTCCTTCAGAGGTGAACAATATTTCCTTCAGAGGTCTAAACAATATTCCATTCAGTTCAGTGGTCTTAACAATATTCCCTTCAGGGGTCTAAACAATATTCCCTTCAATGGTCTAAACAATATTCCTTTCTGGGATCTAACCAATATTTCCTTCAGAGGTCTAAACAATATTTCCTTCAGAGGTCTAGACAATATTTCCTTCAGAGGTCCAAAGTTCTAAACAATATTTCCTCCTTCTTCCTACCTTAGCAAGTTCTCCAAGAGCGGCAAGTTCATCAGGAATCCTTTGCTCAGGGGTTAATCTATAGTATACAATAGTAAGTAGGGTTGGACAATCACTTGTTTTTTTTTACTTTACAGTTTTTGAACTCTTCCAAAAAAAACTCAAAGGGTTCCTAAGTTTTAAAATTGTTTAATTTTCTTTCCTAACACTGCTATATTTTACTTTAGAGATAAAATACATGCAAAAACGAACAAGTTTTGAAATGTCGGAAGTTAAAAAAACAAAAAACAAAAACAAGTTCTTCCCCATCACTGTGAGTACATTAGTATAGTTTAATACAGCAAAAAATACAAAATATAAATCTGTAATTATAGATCAAAAACATTAACAGAGGCAACAAAAAAAATGGCCTAGGATAATAATACAAGATTAAGGAAAACAAAGTAAAACAGAAAGGTATAGAACAGAATAGAGTATAACACCCTTAGTTGGACCAAAAGTAGCTTTAGAACAGTGTCCGAATTTAATGAATTTGAGCCGCGTTTTAGATCCGCCCAAAACCAGTCTTAATTGAGCGCGGCTTAAATCTTGAAACATTGAATACAATTTTTAGTGGAAACAACCATATTTGAGCCGCGTCTCAAATTTAAGCTGCGGCTCAAATTATTCAATTTCGGCCTCTGGAAAAGAGGACAAAACAAAAAAGATCCTTGCACACCAGATCAGAAAAAAATGGGAGGCAAGAAAAAATGGAAGAAACAACTGGATGCCAGTGTAGCAGAAAAGAAAATAAAAAATAAAAAATGTAACAATCGAAAAAAAACCCGGAAAAATTATCAAAACATAAAAAAATGGAAAAATCCAAATTTCAACAGAGAAGAACAAATAATGGGTCCGTCCTAGTGAACGATTTTTGGCCCCCCCCCCAGCCCTCCTATCAATTTAAAATTATTTATTTATTTATTATTATTTAGGGTTAGGTTAGGACACTTTCTGGGCCGAGCGCTGCGGCTAGGACAGGCTAGGGGGCCGAGCGCTGCGGCCACGGGTTAGGTTAGTTAAGACACTTTCTGGGCCGAGCGCTGCGGCTAGGACAGGCTAGGGGACCGAACGCTGCGGCCACATGGTCAATTATATCCATGTCTAACATATAAGATCCATGTACAAAATTGATCGGAGGGGGGCCTGGGGGGGGGGGTCCAAAAATCGTTCTCTAGGAATATACCCAAATAATTAATGTGAATGGAAGAATCAAGATTTAACAGAAAAGGACAAATAATTAATGTAAATGGAAGAAACAAGATTTAACAGATATGAACAAATAATTAATGTAAATTTAATTAAATAATCAAAAACATAAAAAATTATAAAAAACAATTTTTAAAAATCTTTCTAACCTTTCCGGGAAATGAGCAATAAGTCGTCCTGCCACTGAGATATCTCTTTTCTCAACCTAAACAATTTACAAGAGTAATATTTTGTAAGAATTTAAAGAATTGATACTTTTAACGCAGAAATTTAATTTTCTTCCCTTAAACATCATTTACTTTTCCCAATTCAGCAAAAAAATAAATATATAACGCTCAGCAATAAAATATCTACTCTTAAAAAAAGGGGGGGGGGCATGATTTTTTTAATTACAAAATCTAATTTACACAAGTTCAAATAATACCATGATATGTGTGGACTGGAACCTTCAAAATTGAGTTTTTTTGGCAGTAGCAATTTATTCACTGTTTTTAAATACAAAAATGTTAACCTAATAATACAAGTCACAGGGTCTTCTTAGCTTAAATTTAACCTTCAGAAAGATATAATGTAAAAAAAATTAATGTTAAAAATATAAATATTTGATTGATTGACTAGAGTTTGTATGTGTATGAAGGCCAGAAATCTGAGGGAGTCCGGTTAGAATTTGACTAAAGCAACTGGCCAGCATCCAAACATTAAATATGATGTTAGGTACTTTCCCAAAGGATTTTTCCCAAGTGGCAACTTCCTAAGTATACAGTTTCCCAAGCAGCAATTTCCCAAGTCTATCCTAGCCTGCGGCGCCTCAGAGGGCCTAATTCAACCTTTGGGAAGTTGCTGCTTGGGAAATTGCACGTTAGGGAAGTTGCCACTTGGGAAATTGTCACTTGGGAAGTCGCCCCTGGGAAAATGCCTTTGGGAAAGTACCTTAAATATGACTAATAATGATAAAACTGACTATGTATAGTGTATACGTACGGTGATTTTTATATAATTAATGAATTTTTTATAAAAAAAAAAAAAAAATAATATGGTGAGCATAAAATAAAGTATTTAAGTTTTTCTAGGAAGATACATCTTAATTCTACTTATATAAAAAACACGGGCTTTGATAAGGTGTTCCAAGAAAGGTACATCCGGAAACCCCATTGCTTTGGTTACATCTCAGGTGTACTGCAGTTTGTGGAAGAAATGTAAACAAACTGCAAACTCATGTTAACATTGACTGAGCCCGAATCGTGTCATCGATACTTTATGCAAACATATGAAGTCTTCACTTACTCACTTAGCAACATTACCCCTCTCGGCGAAAACAATAGAATGCATAGTAAAATTAGATAATGTGCTGACACCTATACTTTATACGACATCTGGCAGACAACCACAATAGAGTACAGAGACATAAAAAGTACGTCGTAAATACGCCAGTTGAGTTGGCATGATTCGGGCTCTGTGTAGTGTTTTTTTTTAGTTAACAACAGAGATACAGGGTTCTTCTTGGTTACCCAGACTAAAGGGGAGACTTTACGAATTCATTGACTCTTTTCTTAAATTCCAGCTGCTCTTCAAATGCACACTAATTACTATAATTGCCAAATCATTTACATAATTGAAAATGAACTTTTTATTGACCCTCTATGCAAAGATGGCAATGCCAGATTTACAACGGTTTTAATAAAATTTAATCTGATCAAAATTGTAGAGGGTAACGTCGTTTTCATGACAGGAAAAGTGTTTATCTCTGTAAGTGTCTGCATTGTTTCTTAAAAGCAAGAAATGCGCAAGTCACATGGATATCTAATTCATAACGATCAGAAAAAGCTTTGAAGTGAACCGAGTTACACCGGGAAGTGTACATAAATAAAATAAAGTCTAAAAGCACTAACCTCAATTCCAAGAGGTTTAGCAAAGCGTTGAATGATGGGAAGGAGGGAGTAGGTGGCTAGCATAGGAGCTTCATCGGTCTCAGTGTAGATAATCTTGGTCAGGGCAGGGTGGCTGGTTGACAGCCATCTTTAAAACAAGTTCTGTTGTTAAAAAATAACAGTACATTGATTGGCATTCCGCCTTTTTAAGAGATAAAAAAAATGGGCTTGAAATTGTAAACCTTTAACGATTTATCCTAAAAAAGACAGACTCAGTTCATTCTTCTGTAAATTAGAAGAATAACAGTGAAGAAGCAAGAAAGAAATGCTATTTAAGAAAATAACCAAATAAAATTTAAGAAACCATTTTTTTTTCATTTTTCAAAGTTGACTTATTTAAAGGTTTGTCCAAAATTCTAACTCTGACAGAAGGTTAAAGCCTTGAAAGCGATTGAAAGAACAATTTAAAAACTAAAAAGGCAACTTATTCAGGCTTTGGTCACAATAATCAGGGTTGGTTTACCTTGCCATATTGCTTGATACCCTGCATGCTTGAAGGGATCCAGATCCCAGCATTAAACCAAACATGTTAACTGCAAATAGAATTAAAATGCAAAAAGACGTCATTTACTTTCAAATTTGTTAATTGTAATTTTGTATTTTTTTAGCTAGATGCTAAAATGTGTGATTTAAAAATGTGGACCTCCGCCAAAATGTGTCACTCATGTGTCATCTGTCAAAACTTTAAAAGCTACAACAAGGGGGCGCTTTTACCCTAGTATTGTATATGTAAAGGAAATACGAGTTTCTATAAACTACAGGCGAGTCTGCGGTTACACTCGTTACACCAGATATTTAACCGGTTTGCTAAACAACTTTATACTTATCATAATCGTACAATCCGTACATTTTGGCCACCCTGTGACTATCAACTGTGTTTTACGTTAATCAATTTGGCCTTAAAACATTTTCACAACATGGAAAAAAATAACATCTCTAACGCTCCTCCCCCCCCCTTAAAATACACTGATTCGGCTAGGAATAATCAGAAATTTTTTTATTTTTAAATTACAGAAAAGGATGAATTAAAAATTAAATCTTAAAAAACAATTAAATGAAAATAACTGTTTCATAAGAAATTAGTTTACTAAGTCTGGCCTCGGGATGCTGTGCAAGGAAATGTATTTTCTAAAAAATTAACCCCCCCCCCCCCCAAAGAAAACTTAAGAATCAGATTATGAATAATTGTTTTAGAAGTATCATTAAAATAAAATTCAGACTAAGTAAGGAATTAAAAGGCATTTCGACTCTTTTCCACATACTATAATTTTCTAATCACTATATCTTTGTAACCCAACGTCGTGACCAGAAATATTTCAAACTATGAATTCTGTTAGATCAAAAAATGTAAGTTTGAAATATTAAAAGTTGCATTTACAACATCAAGTTATCAAGACGTAGGGATAGGAAAAATCGTTGTCTAGGACAGACCCAGTGACTGTTTGAATTATGTATTTTTGTGGGGATTCCATTTTAAAATTACTTTTTAATCAAGGGAAATAAATGGGTCTGTCCTAGTGAATGATTTTTGGACCCCCCCCCCTTCCTGTCAATTTTGTACATGACTAAAATAGTATTTATACCAGGTCTGTCCTAATAAACGATTTTTGGACCCCCCACCCCCTCGGGCCCCCCTCCTATCAATTTTGTACATACCAAATTAGTATTTATTTAGCATTATTTAGCGTTAGGTTAGGTTGAGACAATTTCTGGACCGAGCGCTGCGGCTAGGACAGGCGAGCGCTGCGGCCACGGGTTAGGTTTGTTGAGACACTTTCTAGGCCGAGCGCTGCGGCCACGGGTTAGGTTAAGTTACTTTCTGTAAGATCCATGTACAAAATTGATAGGAGGGGGGGGGGCCGGGGGGGCCAAAAATCGTTCTCTAGGAATATACCAAATAAATTACTAAGATAAGGGAGAGAAAATTAACGGGTAATTACTAAATACCCTTTAAAGAAAACTGGTATATATAATGAAGTACAAGAGAACTGATACTTTACTTACACATGCTACATAAGTCTAAAAATAGAAATAGACTGGTACTTTGTCAACTAGAGTATAGTACAAGGCGTGGTACTTTGTCAACTAGAGTATAGTACAAGGCGGACAGTAATTTAACAAACTTGGATGAAAAGTATAGTACACGTACACACATATCTAAAAGCAGTACAAACATAGCTACTCTAGTATAGTACAATTTAAAAACATAATAGACTATAATAAATATCCCTGGATAATTATGAATACTTCTATAACTCTTGACTCTCTAGACCGAATAATTCAATGTTGAGGTTTCCTCTAAACTGCGTAGATAGACCGTCCTCCTTCAGCCACTATAACCCCTAAAGTCGAGGCTGCAGCCACACTGACCTCTGGCAGTAGGGGTGGGGGGGCGTGGGTAACGGACACGAAGGTAGGCAGGGGGAAATCTCAGACAGACGCTATTAAGTGCAGGGTCGCTTGGTAACAGCCACTCAAAAACTGAACTGGCCCTAGGAGGACTGGGACATGGGAGAAATGGCGACCCGCGTCGAATCCGGAAAATCAGCTGATAGATAGATAGGAACAAACAGCTGTTTTTGAGGACCCAGACATTGAACAGGGGCGCCCGGGGCAGGGGGTATATAAAGTGCTCATGGGGAAGGGGGTGGTGGGGCTGTAATCTTGAAAATTAAAACCCAATATTTAGTAAAATTGCACAAAAGAAAAGAAAATTCTGCTTATTTAAAAGGATTCAAAGCGTGACGAGGAAGGGAAGGCAAACTTCCCGTTTTTGTCCGACTTTTTCTTAAAATTTTTGTTTAAGCATCACGGAAATTATTAAAGTTTGATTTGGTTTAAAATTCACTTTGTCAAACCACCAAGTTCTAGATATGTTCTTTAATTTGTATAACTCAGATTATGTCCCCTTAGAAAGATTTTACATTTTTTATTTATAGGCATACCCAAGTTGGGATATAGATAGACATAATTATTGTATTGGTCTTAACCCATACTGCTTAAATGCTGAAAATTTTCAAAATCAATTCTTCTCCTTGCTTACATGACTACTTTTTTTTAAAGAAGCTTTCCTGAAATGTTCTATATAATGGTATTTTGCAAAGCATGATGATTGAATTGCAATTTACTGGATACTTACCCTGAAATTTTAAAGGGGTACAGAAGGAGTAATAATTGAAAATTTCACGAAATTTGTATCCCCTCTGCAATTTGTTATATAGTATTAATAATAATTAAAAAATAATTTTTGTGTGTATGCATAATTAACAATATTTTTACATGTGTTATTTCTAAAATTTTGAACACAAGTGCAGGGGGCTCAACAAGCTAAAGGTGTATTCATTTTTAGGAAATAAGCCTGGGAGGCCCCCTTTCTATATTTAATCCCTAAAGGAAACTTTTAAATAATTACTTACAATACTTCTTCAATATACCTCATTTTTTGTTAATAATAGTGCAGAATATAACAATTTAATTTTCCACTCCCCCAACACAACATTAAGGCAACATTGGGGCTTTGTGAGCTGAGAAATTTAAATGTTCCTCTTAAATCAATTTTTGCAAAACGTATTAAATTATCCCTAAAGCGGAAAACTGAAAATCTATAATGTTCAGACAAGCCGAGGAATGCAGGAAGCCATAAGCCACAACCATTTTCCCTTCCATGCAACATATAAAAGTTTTGTTGTCTTCCGGCATCCATGAGCCACAACTGTTCGGTCTTTCATGTCACAGCATTTTTGTCTTCTAGCAATTGTTACTTTTTTAGATGGTAAGTCTTATGCATTCTAATTGCGATTTTCAAAAACCCAGCCAAGTCATGCAAAAGATGAATAAAAACATCTTTAAATCTAAGTTTTAATTTGAAAAAATAATGTTTCTTTTCATTTTAGACTGCTAAACTTTTTTCCTCCAAGATAAATTCAAAGTTTTTACTAAAATGGCTCATTAGTTAAAGCATTATAATAGAAAAAATTATGAACCATAACATACTTTTTAAGTACTAGTTCATGAGAAAATTTCAAAATAGAATTTTTTTTTGAAGAAAATCATTAATGCTTAGTATAAAAATAATATTGACATTTGATAGTGTGATTTTTCTTATGTCTTCTTATTATTTAGACTACCCAAAGCAATTTGTCTTGGTACCCATAATTTGTAAAATGGTGTAAATTTTCTTTGTATAATGTTAAGCAGTTACTAAACTGAACACACAATTTATTGATTTCAAGGGCGTACAAGGGGGGGGGGGCTGAGGTGCACGGCCCCCCTGAGGGAGGCACACATGGGGGGGGGGCTCATTTAATATTACATCTGCTTGCATTTCCCTTCCTCAGGCAATCTACATTCTACATTCTACATTGCACTGCATTGCATTGCACTCACCCATACTAAAAGATTCAGAAAGAAAGAAATTATATTATGATTCACAACAAAACCCTTCAAAGCTTTGCCTGATCAAGTATTGCATTAAATATCCATGTTTCCCATTTTGAAAACTGATGCTTTTATTTGTGGTTTCTCTGCAAAAGTGACTCATACATTTCTTGCTTCAGAAACAACGGAGAAATGAAGGTGTTTCAAAGGTACATCGAACATGCTACTCTATAAATGGAGGGTCACTTGAAATTATGTATGTATTCCATTTAAGTATAAGTACATGAAAAAGTAAAAAAAATACTTTAAAATCTCACTTTTGCCCTTAACTAAAAAAGTTCCATTAAAAAAGCTTTAATCTAATAATCAATAGCGCCATTCAGTGTAAATATGCATTTGATATCATTATTTATAATACAATATGTATCAATCCTATAAAAATAAAGATATTTTAAAGAAACATTTCCATCTCTATTTTTCACCCCTTGAAGCTTACACCGACAGTATCAAGAGGGAGTGTCTGATGAGTCCACTTAAGAAAATTACATAAATAGTTTATTAACTCTTGTAATATGAAAGTGTGTATATGATCAAATAGTTTACTTAAACATATTTTAAAAAGGTATCAATGTTTTTTCAAAAAAGGTTTTTAGGTTATCATTTTTGCATATAATGCGGCTGGATGTTTGAAAATTGCAATTTGTATCCACTAAATTTATCATTTAATGACGTAATCATTCCCGGAATATAAAAAATGTTGTTGAATAAAAGACCGAACGGTTGTGGCTTATGGCTGCCAGAAGACAATAAAAGCTAATATGTGGCATGGAGGGGAAACGCGCCAGTTGCGGTATATGGCCGCCTGCCTTCCCCCACTCTTTAGACAACACCTTTTTCTCTACTTTAATTCTTTATGTCCTTACATATATACAACATACTTTAAACTATATGACATGTTATGCTGTGGCCCAGCATCTCAAAATGATGTTTTAATGCTCAGATGCCGAAAAGTTGAATTTCTTGGTAAGAACCCAGAACCATTTGCCTTCCCTCCCTCAAAAAATGGAACAACGTTATTCTATTTCATAACTTAGGGAAAATGTTTTTAATTTGAAGAAAAATTAGGTTTGGGTTTGACGGGTTAAAGTTAAGATTCGTTGGAAGGAGTATTAAAAAATTGACTTTCCAATCATTCAGAATCCGTCTGTTGGCAGAGGTTTGAAATAAGCACTGCAAACACCTTATTGGATGGTGTATTTTTAGACCTACGCCCATCCCCTCCACTGCCCATCCCACCTACAAGCACGTGGTTTTAACAACTGTGGTAGGTCCGATGCACTGTAGGTCGGATGAGCACGTTAAAAACAGCATATTGGTGCATCCGACGGATCGGATGGGCACATTCTTCGTAGGTCGGATGGGCATTTTTCGTAGGTCGGATGGGCACATTTTTCGTAGGTCGGATGGGCACTTTTCGTAGGTCGGATGGGCATTTCGTAGGTCGGCCCAGACATGTGGCCGCAGCGCTCGGCCCCCAAGCCTGTCCTAGCCACAGCGCTCGGCCCAGAAATGAGCTTAACCTAACCTAACCTTAAATATACACTAATTTTATTAAAAACTGTTGAAGTAAAGGTCTTTCATGGCCGCAGCGCTCCGCCCCCTAGCCCGTCCTAGCCGCAGCGCTCGGCCCAGAAATGAGCTTAACCTATCCTAACCTTAAATATACACTAATTATTAAAAATTGTTAAAATAATAGGTCTTTCATGGCCACAGCGCTCGTCCCCCCTACAAAAAGTGCACATCCGACCTACGAAAAATGCCCATCCAACCTACGAAATATGCCCATCCGACCTACGAAAAGTGCCCAATCTGACCTACAAAATTGATTGGCCGTTCGACAGCTACAATTAATTATTTCTACCCTACTGCGCTATAGGCATGACAAAAGCTGCTGAATAGGTCGGATGGGCAAGAAGATATGCCCATCCGACCTACAGCTGTCGTAGGTCAGATGTTGCAGTAGGTCGGATGGGCAGTATAGCGGATTGGCAATAGGACGGATGGGCAGTAGAGCGGATCAACATTACCCCTTATTGGTTGACTCTCCCAGACGGGTCAACACGTTTAATAGAAAAGGTCATTCTTCACAAACAGATTTAACATTCAAAAGTGTTGAACTCTGTTTCCCTAAATCATGATATGTTATTTTAAATGAAATTGTGACCAAATAAGTAAAAACGCATGATCCAAATTTAATTGGAAGGCACGCTTACCCTCTTTCTTTTGTTTTTGAGATTATTAACAGTAGGCACATTATTACTTTGAATTCTTAGAAATTACTTTGAATTAATTACATTAATCCAGGTCAGTAAGTTCAGTGTTACCCATAAAGAATGAGACTTCAGAGACGACTGTGCGGAATTATTCAGTCCACACTCCACAGTGATCTATTTTGTCTATTTGAATCTCTAGAAACATAATCCCGTTACTGTTAGGGAGACCTTATCAGACATATTAGACATATTCATTATTTAATCTGAAATTGGTCCAATTATTAAATAAAAATGTACTTAATTAAAATACAGACGAAAATAAAAAAAATTCAGACAAAAAAACAAGAATGAATCATTTTTCTTTAAATTGTCTATTTTTAACATGAGAACAAAAATTCAAAAATTAAAATGGTGCACAGATAAATTTCAAAATCTTTAAGGAGCTACAATTTTCAGCTGAATAAAAAATTCGCGAATTTTAGAATTTTTAGTATAGTAATGACGGTTGCCAGGTTGATATATTTATATTTCTAGAAGATGTTCAACTCCTTCTAAAGTAGTCCTCCCTCTTGCTCTGATCTGACATCAATACAATCTCCGCTCTGCATTCCTAATCCATCTGGAGTGTCTTCAGGTTTTACACGTTGTCCGTCAAAATGAAACCTAAATATCATTTAAATTACATTTAAATTATCGAATAAAATAAACATCTGTTATTTATGAAACAAAGAAAAAATTTAAGTTAAAGTAAGAGATAGGATGGATAAGAACTAAGGAATAAGTATAAGACATGACGGAAAAGCTGTTTTAAGAAACGGTGTATAGAAGGAATAAGATACAGGACGGTTAAGGACTGGAATATAGAAGGGATAAGAGACAGGACGGGAAAGGAGTTTAAAGATATAAGAGACAGGGCGGATAAGGTGTATAGAAGGGATAACAGACAGGACGGATAAGGTGTATAGAAGGGATAACAGACAGGACGGATAAGGTGTATAGAAGGGATAACAGACAGGACGGGAAAGAAGTTTAAAGATATAAGAGACAGGGCGGAAAAGGTGTATAGAAGGGATAACAGACAGGACGAATATGAAGAATAGAAGAAATAAGTGACAGGAAGGATAAGGAATAAGAGACAGGGCGGATAAGGTGAATAGAAGGAATAAGATACAGGACGGATAAGGTGTATAGACGGAATAAGATACAGGACGGATAAGGTGTATAGAAGGAATGAGAGATAGGACAGATAAGGTGTATAGAAGGAATAAGATTCAGGACGGATACGGTTTATAGAAGGAATAAGATACAGGGCGGATAAGGTGTATAGAAGGAATAAGATACAGGGCGGATAAGGTGTATAGAATGAATAAGATACAGGGCGGATAAGGAGAATGGAAGGAATAAAATACAGGGCAGATAAGGTGTATAGAAGGGATAAGAGACAGGACGGATAAGGTGTATAGAAGGGATAAGGGCGGATAAGGTGTATAGAATGAATAAGATACAGGGCGGATAAGGAGAATGGAAGGAATAAAATACAGGGCAGATAAGGTGTATAGAAGGAATAAGAGACAGGACGGATAAGGTGTATAGAAGGGATAAGAGACAGGGCGGATAAGGTGTATAGAAGGAATAAGAGACAGGACGGATAAGGTGTATAGAAGGGATAACAGACAGGACGGATAAGGTGTATAGAAGGGATAAGAGACAAGGACGGATAACATGTATATAAGGGATAAGAGACAGGACGGAAAAGGAGTTTAAAGATATAAGAGATAGGGCGGATAAGGTGTATAGAAGGAATAAGATACAGGACGGATAAGGTGTATAGAAGGGATAACAGACAGGACAGATAACAAGAATAGAAGAAATAAGTGACAGGAAGGATAAGGAATAATAGACATGGCGGATAAGGTGTATAGAAGGAATAAGATACAGGACGGATAAGGTGTATAGAAGGAATAAGATACAAGACGGATAAGGTGTATAGAAGGAATAAGATACAGGACTGATAAGGTGTATAGAAGGAATAAGATACAGTACGGACAAGGTATATAGAAGGAATAAGATACAGGACGGATAAGGTGTATAGATGGAATAAGTGGCAGGACGGATAAGGTGTATAGAAGGAATAAGATACAGAACGGATAAGGTGTATAGAAGGAGAAGGAATAAGATACAGGACGGATAATGTGTATAGAAGGAATAGAAGGAATAAGATACAGGACGGATAAGGTGTATAAAAGGTATAAGAGACTGGACAAATAAGGTGTTAAGAAGGAATAAAAGACACGACGGATAAGGTGTATAGAACGGATAAGAGACAGGACGGATAAAAAATTAAAGGAAGAAGTAAGAGACAGGATGGAATAGTTGTGATAAGGAATGAGAGACAGGATGGATAAGGTGTATAGAAGGGATCAGTGACAGGACAAATGTGTATAGAAGGGATAAGAGACAGGATGGATAAGGTGTGTAGAACGAATAAGATAGAGGACGGATAAGGTATTTATAGAAAGTATTGTCCAGATAAGAAGTATACGATGGAAAAGAGACAGGACGAATAGGAAGTATAGAAAGGAAAAAACGAACAAGTGGTTTAGAAGGCAAAAGAGACAGGACGAATAGAAGTAAAGAAGAAAAAGAAACAAGGCAAACAAGATATTTAGAAGGGAAAAGAGACAGGACAAATAAGAAATTTAGAAAGGAAATGAGACAAGATAAACAAGAAGTTTAGAAGGGAAAAGAGACAGGGCGAACATTAAGTTCAGAAAGGAAAAGAGGCAGGACAAAGAAGAATTTTAGACTGGAAAAGAGACAGGGCGAACAAGAAGTTTAGAAAGGAAAAGAGACAGGACGAACAAGAAGTTTAGTAGGGAAAAGAGACAGGACGAACAAGAAGTTTAGTAAGGAAAAGAGACAGGACGAACAAGAAGTTTAGAAGAGAAAAGAGTCAGAACAAACAACAAGTTTAGAAAGGAAAGAGCCAAGACAAACAAGAAGTTTAGAAGAGAAAAGAGTCAGGGCAAACAAGAAGTTTAGAAGAGAAAAGAGTCAGAACAAACAACAAGTTTAGAAGAGAAAAGAGTCAGAACAAACAAGAAGTTTAGACGGGAAAAGAGTCAGAAGAGAAAAGAGACAGGACAAACAAGAAGTTTAGAAGGGAAAAGAGTCAGAACAAACAAGAAGTTTAGAAGGGAAAAGAGACAGGGCGAACAAGAAGTTCAGAAAGGAACAGAGACAGGGCGAACAAGAAGTTTAGAAAGGAACAGAGACAGGGCGAACAAGAAGTTTAGAAAGGAAAAGAGACAGGATGAATCTAATAAGAATTAATAGAGATAAGAGACGGAACTGATAAAAAACTTATTGATGACATGTGGTACTAATTAGAAACAACAAGTCTTAATTTAAAAAATCTGTATTGTAAAAAAAGTTGGTAAAAACTAGGGCGAAAAATTTTCCAGAAGTGCTATTAGTCTACAGTTTAACCTAGAAATTTTGAGACATCGAATTAATTTAAAACAAAAATCTATTAACTAAAAAATAAATAGATACTAAAGCCAACCTGAGATGAGAACGATCAGATAGGTGGTTAGTTGTGTAGAACGCATCAAACAGTTTCTTAAAGGTTGTGCTCTGCTTGAGTCTAAATACAGATAAATCATTGTTCTGAGACAGTAAAAAATATGTTACAAGGCTAAATGTTACCTATAAATCATGTTACAACACTGAATTTTACCTGCAAAATATGTTTCTACACTAAATATTACCTATAAAACATGTTAAAACACTAAATGTTACCTTAAAAATTTGCTACAACCCTAAATGTTACCTATAACATTCGTTATAACACTGATTTTTTTAAAATATGTTACAACACAGAATATTACCTATGTTATATGTTTTAACACTGAATGTTACCTATAAAATATGTTACAAGATTGAATATCACCAATAACATATCTTTTAACACGGAATGTTACCTGTAAAGTTTTTACAACACTAAATGTTTCCATAAAAAATGTTACAACACTAAATGTTACCTTTACTTAATCTGTTACAACACTGAATGTTAATTGTAAAATATGATATAACACTGAAAAATATGATAGAACACTAAATGTTACTTACAAAATATAATTCACCACATAATGTGACCTGTAACCAGGCAGTTTATTTACAAATCCCTCCTAAATGTTCGAAAACTAATGTTTTCCAACTTTTGAACAAAATTATGACAATACTGAATCCCTGATATTTACACTGCAACCCTGAAACCAGGGTCGCAATGTTAGATTGCAACCCTAATTGATTACGATTTTTCTGCAAGAAGTTCCTGATTTACAAAACATTTTATTTCTGAACAAAAAATACGTATTACGAAACTTGATAGATTTTACCGTTTTTAAAACCCAAGAAAGGTTGATTTTTATGTAAATTTATAGCATCCCTATTGCCTACCGTAAAGAAGAGATAAAAGTTATTTACAAAAGTGTATAGCACTGACTTGTACTTAGTTTGAACCCCATCTGGGTATTCAATCAATATCAGTAGAGAAGTAGAATCCCCCGGAGCAGCCGAGGAGGAATTCATGTTGACGGAGAGGGTTCCGTTCAACTCATCCAGGAATACTTTAGAGTCTTCACCAGCCATTCTTATATATTATTATCTGGAACATTTTACCAATCGTTTACATTAAGTGGTTACCAGACATTAAACAAATTGTTAAATCAAAATGAACTTTCTTAAACTAAAGACTAAAAAAACTTCAGTCACAATTTATAACGAATCATATTAATCTTAAAAATGTCCATTTTTAAACTATAAAATGTTGTCAAAAATGCTGCGGTTAAGATTCAAAATCGTGAAGGAGCTACAATCTGCAGCTTAATAAGAAATGCAAAAACATGCCCTGACACAAGGTTGTAATGCAAGAAAAGTTAATTGCTGTCGCGTATACTCTGCGCACATATTGAAACCAGTTCTCTCTGGGCGGAATTTGTAAACAAGATTAGATGCATCAGTGTTCGTTTAGTATCCGAGGAGGTTAAAAGCATTAAATTTTGATAACTTTGATAATGCACATAATAGTTTCCTATGACCTGAATATTGTATTGATTTTTTTATGTAAAAGATGGATCCCATGTCAGGCTTCGACATCCGTCTTGTGTTTACATTACCGCCCAGAGTCCCAAGAGACAGTACACTGCAGTACAAAAGATGCGTACACTGCTGAAATAACTTTCCTTGCATTACATCCTTGCCCAGACACAAATGTTAGAGAGCAATTAGGGGATTGCAAGGTTAATGTAAGATTTGGAGATATTTTCTACTTCTAGAAGATGTTTTCCAGGTGTTGTTCCATGTTCTCAATGTTGAAATATATCCTCCTGCCAGGTGAGGATATCAGTCTCCACTACGCATTCCCATTCTGTAGTGCCATAAGAACGTACATGTTTTCCGTCGAAATGAAACCTAGAAATCATTTGAATGTAATGAATGGAATATATATCAAATACCATATACATCATATATACATAAAATATATCTATATATAAATACTTTGCTTGTATCTGTTTTTTTGTATTCAATAAATGTCAAAACGGCTGAACCGATCAGGCCCAAATTTTGTGTGGGACCTTACATGACCCTAGGAAAGGTTTATATATATGATCAAAATTTCAAAAATTAGCATCCAACGAAATTCGATTTTCGTTAAATTTTGAAAATCCAAGATTTTTTCATAAAATCCGCGAACTTTGTGTTCGGTTTTTGTTTTACAATTTATATCATAATCATAATAGTTTTTGTGAATATTTGAAATTGGGCTTTAATAACAGCTGGTTGTGTGTGTTGATACTTTTTTCTTATATATATATATATATTATAATTAATGATTATTAATCAATAATCATAATAGTTTTTGTTAAATATTTGAAATTGGGCTTTATAATTACAGCTGTTATTGTGCGTGTTGATAGTCCTTTTCTTATATATATTATGATTAATGATTATTAATCATAATAGTTTTTGTAAAATATTTGACATTGTGATTTTATTATAACTTTATGACTTTTTAAATACACTAAAATCGCAAATCATGGATTTAATTTTATACATGGACTGAAACTTAGAAAATAAAAAATAAACCTCAGAGCAGACCGCTCAGAGAGGTGAATTGCAGTGCTTAGGATCCATTTGATTTTGATGCGGATCCGGATCCTGGATCCGCACTGGAAACAAATGTATCAGGATCCAGGTAATTTCTTTAAGATTTACTGGATTTTTTAAACAAAAAATAATTTTCAAATTTTGTTTAATTTTTTTCGCTCATTTTTATCCTAAAACTTAATGAACCATTCAAAAATGAGGAAATTTTTATAATCTCTCTTTTTTCAAAAGTTCAGATTTGAGTTTAGGAGTAAAAATTTTTTTTTTTTTGCCGTTTTTGGTTGATATTTTACCCCTTGGATCCTAAGCACTGGTGAATTGTTTGGTAGAAGGCATCAAACAGTTTCTTAAAGGTTGTGCTCTGCTTGATACTATATAAAGATAAATCAGTTTATTAAAAACAGACAATATAAGCGGAATACAGATTTATCTGTTTATTGAGAACAGACAATATCAGCTGAATGCAGATAAATCTGTGTATTGAAAAGACAATATCAGCTGAATACAGATAAATTTGTGTATTGAGGACAGCCAATATGAGCTGAATACAGATAAATCTGTGTATTGAGAACAGACAATATAAGCTGAATACAGATAAATCTGTGTACTGAGAATAGACAATATTATTTAAATACAGATAAATCTGTGTATTTAGAACAGACAATAAAAAATAAAAGCTGAATTCAAATTAATCTATGAATTAAAAATAGACAATAATAAGCTAAATCCAGATAAATCTGTGTACTGAGAACAGACAATATAAGCTGTATACAGATTAATCTGTGTTTTGAGAACAGACATTTAAGGATTTTAAGGAATAATTGATACTACTTGTGGCAGAATTGAAGGACAAAGATACTAGATGTTGCAGAATTTAAGGACCAAGATACTATTTGTGGCAGATTTTCAGGACTAATTAATACTATTTCTGGCAGATTTTAAGGGCAAATATAATATCTGTTGTGGATTTTAAGGACTAATATACTATATGTAGCAGGTTTTGTCGCAGATTCTTAGGAATAAGAAACTATTTTTGGCAGATTTTAAGGACTAAAATACTACCTTTGGCAGATTTAAAGGACTACGATACTATTTTTGGCAGATTTAAAGAACCAAGATACTATTTCTGACAGATTCTAAGGACTAAGATACTATTTCTGGCAGATTCTAAGCACTAAGATACTATTTCTGGCAGATTTTAAGGACTAAGATACTATTTCTGGCAGATTTAAGAGACTAAGTTACTATTTGTGGCAGATTTAAAGAACTATGATACTATTTCTAGCAAATTTTAATGACTAAGATACTATTTCTGCCAGATTTTAAAGACTAAGATACTATTTCTGACAGATTTTAAGGACTAAGATACTATTTCTGGCAGATTTTAAGGACTAAGATACTATTTCTGGCAGATTTTAAGGACTATTATTCTACTTCTGGCAGATTTTAAGGACTAAGATACTATTTCTGGCAGATTTTAAGGACTAAGATACTATTTCTGGCAGGTTTTAAGGACTAAGATACTATTTCTGTTTTAAGGACTAAGATACTATTTCTGGCAGATTTTAAGGACTATTATTCTACTTCTGGCAGATTTTAAGGACTAAGATACTATTTCTGGCCAGATTGTAAGGACTAAAATACTATTTCTGGCAGATTCTAAGCACTAAGATACTATTTCTGGAAGATGTTAAGGACTATGATTCTATACTGTTTCTGATTTTTTTGTCTAAATGTTTATATTGTCAGTGACATTTTATAAAGGTGTAAGTGTAACCGGTAAACAATGTTCGTCCAGATAAACCCTAGAAATGGAACCCTGACTTATTGTGCTTTTATTTTCTATGTTTAAATTTGATTAGCCAACTAGTAATTGTTTGTGAATAGATAAGAAGGACTTTACAATTTCTCACTTATTTGTAAACTTAAGTTTTAGATTGAATTTATGTTCAAACATATAAAAACATATAACAATAAAAAATCTTACTAAACGTTTTATTAATTCATTTGCTTTTGTCCTATACTCCACTCCCCCTACCCCCCTCCCTAGAAAGTTTGTAGCATTTTTGTTTTCGATTTGAAGAAGAAGAAAAAAATTTTATCAATATTTGTAAGGTTAAATTGAATAATTAAATATTGACTATATCATCGCGTATTTACTTTTTTCATGATAAGATTTCTAAAAAGTACTCCCAGAAAACTATAGTATTTACTTTAAGAAATTAAGAATGAAGGGAAACTGAAATCTGTTTTTGATCAAATTACTCCTCTTATTAAAGATCTTTCAGATTATGATTATATACATTGCTTGTCTGTCTGTCTGTTTGTCTGACGATCGGGCCCAAATTTAGTTCGGGAAGGTTTAAGATGCTTAAAATAACAACAATGTCTGTCCAAAAGTTTTAGATTTTTGTAAAAGTTTGAAAATGAGCGAAAAAATATTATTAAATCGGCGAACTTTTTTTGTTTATGTTTTTTATTGTACAGAGAGAAGATGCTCACAGATAGATTTTTATTTTTATTTTTTCACTTCTTTACTTTCTTCTATATATAAATTTGGCTTGTCTGTTTGTTTGTTTGTTGAATCCAATAAACGTCAAAACGACTAAACCGATCGGGCCCAAATTTTTTATGGGATCTCACGTGACCCCAGGGAAGATTTATGAATGATCAAAATTTTAAAAATTTGTCTTTAAAAGTTTTTAATTTTTGAAAAATTTTGAAAATGGCAAAAAAATATTATGAAATCCGCAAACTTTTTTGTTTTTGTTTTATGCTGTACAAAGATAAAGCCACAATTAAAAGTTGAAAAAGAAGATGGGCGCGAAGCGCCCTAAAAGCCTAGTACCATATAAAAATCTGTCTAAAGTACAGTTTAAGGAATTCAGTCTTTGCCATAAACTCTGATTTTCTAATCTCTATATCTTTGCAAACCAATGACATGTAGACCTTAGATATTTCAAACTATGATTTCTGTTTGATTAAATCATCCAAGTTTGACATATCAAAAGCAGGGGTGTATATAATTCCATTTCCCCCCAATCTTTAAGGAGCTACAATTTTCAGCTGAATAAAAAATTCGCGAATTTTAGAATTTTTAGTATANCCAGACAGTACTCCAGTCCAAACTGAAGTTTGCAGATCTGTCTGCATCTCTTGGACAGCTACAGAAGAACCAAGAAAATCAGTCTCATGTCCCTGTAGACTTTTTTACTGTTTAATTAAGTAAGAATGAGTAAATTTTTTTTGATGATACTATAATAAATCTAAGAAGAGTTTAATCTATGTCTTTTGAGTTGTCGAGTTTGGGGAAGGAATTCAAAAAAAAATTAGAGGGGGGGGGAAAGAATCAAAAATATGGAATTATATACACCCCTGATCAAAAGTTTACGCCATCCGGTTACAAAGATGTAGTGATTAGAAAGTTTGGCCAGATACACAAATATATATATATGAGCAAAGAGCTTTATTACTCAGATATAATCAGAGATACAGATGTAATATTTAAAGTATAGGTGACTCATGCTAAAAACCTCCCCCAGCCTCTTAGTTCTTTTAATGAATGCGTAGTAGTTAACCTGAACTGATTCATTAAGATTCAACAGTGCACCCCAGATCCTTGAATAGAACAGACGTATGAGCCAAGCTCCGTTTGTTCAACCAAGGCTGGGGGACGGGCACTTCATGGACAGCTCTCAGAAGGCTTACAACATGTGGACTTACATGTATCTACAAAATCATATCTTCAGGAATACAGAATACAGAAGAATACAACAATAAACCATTAATGAGTCTGATACTCAGATTTATGACAGATTAGATGGATATCCTAGAAGAAACAGAGCAGTGTGGTTCTACCTCAGTACAGCTGGTCCAACTACCCACACACTCTGATACTCAAGGTGTTTCTAAGGTTTGAAAACACTGGAACTGTAGAACAGAGGATAAGAACAGAGCAGTGTGGTTCCACCTCAGTACAGCTGGTCCAACTACCTATACACTCTGATACTGCAGGTGTTTCTATGGTTAGAGACACTGGAACTGTAGAACAGAGGATAAGAACAGAGCAGTGTGGTTCCACCTCAGTACAGCTGGTCCAACTACCCACACACTCTGATACTCCAGGTGTTTCTATGGTTAGAAACACTGGAACTGTAGAACAGAGGATAAGAACAGAGCAGTGTGGTTCCACCTCAGTACAGCTGGTCCAACTACCCACACACTCTGATACTCCAGATGTTTCTATGGTTAGCAACACTGGAGCTGTAGAACAGACCAGAGAATCAGAGAGATGTAGTTCCACCTCTATACAGCTGGTTCAACTACCTACACACAAATATCTCAGGTTACAACAGATCAGAGAAATAAACCATTGATGAGATAGATATCTCAGGTTTACAGTAGAATCAGAGATATGTGGTTCCACCTCAGTACAGCTGGTTCAACTACCCACACACTTTAATACTCAAGATGTTTCTAAGGTTAGAAACACTGAAGCTATAGAGCAGACAATGGAATCAGAGCAATGTAGTTCCACCTCTATACAGCTGGTTCAACTACCTACACACTCTAATGTCCCAGGTGTTCCTATGGTTAGAAACACTAGAGGCTCCGAGGATTGCTGGAACTATAGAATGGATAATAGAATCAGAGCAATGTAGTTCCACCTCTATACAGCTGGTTCAGTTCCCTAAACCCTCTAATATTCCAGGTGTTTCTATGGTTAGAAACACTGTGGACTCAGAAGATAATACAGGCCAATGAATCCAGGTGAAAGGAGATCATGAGGATCTATCAAGTAGATGGGAGATCAACCGAGATGCAGAGCATCCTAAAGATCAAGGAGATAGCAAGTAGATGGGAGATCAATCGAGATGCAGAGAATCCAACAGATCAAGGAGATATCAAGTAGATGGGAGATCAACCGAGATGCAGAGCATCCTACAGATCAAGGAGATATCAAGTAGATGGGAGATCAATCGAGATGCAGAGCATCCAACAGATCACAGAGATATAGAGCAGACTGTAGATCACCAGAGATGCAGAGCAGACTACAGATAATGTGGATACTGCAGATATTGTAGATACTGCAGATATTGTGGAAACTGCAGATATGGAGGATACTGCAGATATGGAGGATACTGCAGATACTGTGGATACTGCAGATATTAGGAATGCTGCAGATACTGTGGATACTGCGGATATTGAGGATACTGCAGATACTGTGGAAGTTGCAGATACTGTGGGGACTAGAGATCCAGAGCAGATTGACAGAGAAATAGGATGATCATAAATCACCAGTTACAAGTATCACAGGAGAAGATCATAGGTCTGTAGCAGATTGACAGATAGCTAGGATTGATCAGGAGATCACCAGTTATATTATCTATAGAAGGATAGGATCAGCTGAGACCACATCTAGCCCAGCAGGAAACAGAGGCTCAGATGAACTACCGAGGGACTCTTCCTACATAAGGGTCAGTGGGGACTTGCCTAACCACTGAGGGACTCTCCATATATAAGAGTCAGTGGAGACTTGCTTAACCACTGAGGGACTCTTCCTATATAGGAGTTAGTGGAGACTTGCTTTACCGCTGAGGGACTCTTCCTACATAGGAGTTAGTGGAGACTTGCCTTACCGCTGAGGGACTCTTCCTATTTAAGAGCTAGTGGAGACTTGTCTTACCGCTGAGGGACCCTACAGATATATGGAATATGATTCAATATAAATAGATATTAACAGATATATTTGTACCAATAAAATGTGTAATGTTAAACCACCCACTTATTCAAGACCTTGAGAGATAGATATTATACACAAGATGAGAGGTTTGGGTGAATTATAAACTGGTACTGGGAATGAAAGTGAAGTCTTGTATTAACCCTCAAAGATGGGGGGCAAGGATTGATCTTGATTTCCCTAGGATTTATGTCTGGGATTGTAACGACATCAAGGGATTAAATGTTACAACAGCCTACTATCAGTCTATTAGCACAATAACTATAATAATAGTCTTAGTTATTTTTGTTTAATTGTAAACCCTTGGGTGCAAATTTTACTATGAATTCAATAAAAAAAATTTCTTTTACTTATATCACAATAAAAATATATAATTTTCATCCAAGCCAAGATTTCAAGTTTCCTACTGTCATAACTTCATTAATGGATTTAATAGATACATTTCAAAATTAGGCAACATTTTAACAATCAAACCATGTTTGCTGCTTCAATGTCAAAAAGAGCTTTCTTTTTGGGACACTCTGTAGTCATAAAACTTTTTTCTTGGCTTTAAAAATACATTATCATCTTATCAACAGATTTTTATTGATTGATTTATTGAGAAAGAAATGTAAGAAAGTTTAAACTAAAACCATGGTTGTTATAGACGTAGTTTTATAAGTGACCCTAATTTTTTTAGAGTGTCTTGTCTTATTCACAATGGTACCTAACAAGCAATGTCTGACCAAGAACGCATGAGGTATCATTAATTAATGAGATATCCTTAATTTTTTTCTTTGAAAAAAAATCTAGTTAAATTGTGATAATTAATATATGTGATTTACAGATATCTGCCGCTAAAACAATGGAAAAAATTGTCCGAATCAAACACTTTTCAAACTTAAAGAAAAACAACGGATCATGTTATGAATCGGACAAGATCTTTTAAATGTCCCTTTTTTAGGCGTTGCAATAAAATAGAACGTGTAATATTAAGTTCCGACAAGCAACAAACGACCTAGATTTATAAAGACAATTTATAGAAAATCTAACAATTTGAAGAAAAACAATATGATTTAGGAAGTTTTAGCACTTACTTGCACAGTGTTTCTTTTCGGATCTCCTCAATGTTTACAGAGGATTCATTTTGGCATTCCTGAATTGAGTAAAATATTATTTTACTAAGCTTCAGAGAGGAACTGATGACTTGCATCAAATCAAAATTTTCAATCGCTTTATTTTATGGTTGTGTCAAGCTTTGGCTATTAAAGTTTTTTCAACAGCGGAATTATTTTATCAAAATGTGATATCAAATAGACAGGTTAAGTTAAACTTTAACTTAACAATCCCTTTCGTTGTTTGGTTTTAAGATATCCATCATTTTCCATCCATATTGTTCGTTTTCTAATTGAACGATTGTTCAATTAAATCATTCGGTAACATACAGTAATATTGCTCGTTGATTTAAATTGTTTGTTAATGTTTTTAAACAATCCAATTCGTTGATTGTATTTTTTTTTCGTTTATTTAAAAAAAAATTAGTTTGTTCACAAAAGCTTCACATAAAAAACTTTAACTTAAAAGAATGGTCTTTGGCACAAAATCAAAATTAAGTGCAAAAATAAAAAAAATAAAACTATTTCCACCCCAAGAATTCACGCTTTTGCCCCTGACTGAAAAGATCTTATTGAAAGTGTAAAAAAAAGTTAACCTCAATTTTGTTTCTCAAATCCTTCCCTTCTATCTCTCTGGATCCTGGCAGAAATCAATTAAACATTATAGGCTGCACAGAGACAAATTTTCTGATGCAAAATAGTAGTGATATTAAATTAAATTTTACTATCATTCATCATATAGTCCTTTTTATTTGATTCATTGAATGTTGTGTGTTGATTAATTAATTGATTAAGTTCCTAGTATTGTATTTCTACTGGAAAGTAGAACTTGCAGATCATTCTCCAATTCGTTTAGAACTTTCTCAAAACCCTCTCGGAGACTAAACACATCTTTGTTCAAACATTCAATTATTCGAAATTTGATTTGCTTTCCATATCCTCAATTACCACTTATTCGATGTCAAGGTTGTTTTATAGGGTAGATATAGATACTCTGGATACACTACTATGTATGGGAAATGTCGTCCTCACAGCAATGGACAAAATCCTCATATGACGTAGCAGAGTCTTAGAAGAAGTGACAATGTTGCTGGTGACAGGGGGGAAGGATTTTCTTCGCTTCTTACACCTGATAAGCGGAGAAAATCCTTCCCCCCTCTCACCAGCACTTCAGCCTCTGCCAATAAGCAGATACGTCATATAAGGATTCAATTATGGCGGAAGTATCGAGCTTACCTTACTTTTTGCAGCAATATTTCTTCCTCCTTTAGCGTTGTATTTCTTGGTCTGGCAATCAAGGATCTGGCATACCCCTGCAGTCAGAGTTTAAGTCAAATGTTAAACGGCAAATTCAAGCTTCATTTATATTTAAGGGGGCCGTTGTTTACAGTTTGTTTTTATAGATCTCAATTTAGTCATCTGGTATTGGATTGGTATTGTCGGATCAACTTTATGAAACAAAGTTTTTCTGTAAAATTTAAATTGTCATACGAAAATGACTTTAACGGTTGAAAAAAAGATGGCGCTAGCAAAGAAAAAAAAAGATATTTAAAATATGTTGATATGTATCTAAAAACGTGTCAGACGCCACCAAATACTGTTCATTTTTTTACGTTTCATATCTTGAAAATTGTTTGATTTAGGGCCAAAAAATGGACCTGATTTAATTTTCAAAGCTGGCATAGTATTGATTTGAAGGTAACCCACAAAGAAGACGACCATAAGGACGAGATAAAACATATGATTCCAAAGTCAGTCATAAATGCAGGCGTTTTATTACTTATTCATTGATTTGCGAAAGACTGAAAAATTTAACAGTTACAGAAAATCCTAAATATATAAGTAAACAGACAGTAAAAAATGCATTCAGTTGTCTCTTTAAAAGTCTCATCGATTGTGGGTAACCCTGTAATGTTGGATGGGTATACACTAAGTCGTATTTTTCAATTCAAGAATAAAGTATTGGTATCGATAAAATTCTTATTTTAAAAGTTATGTTTTTAAGGAGTATTTTTAGAAACCTCCTTGAATGACAAGACAGAAAAAGAGCTATAGCAAGTAACTCCTTTGGTATTCTACCTCAGCGTTATTGTGAACGAAAACCCATTTAATCTTGAAAAGACGACATCTAGTGTTCTATCCAAAGAGAATAGAATATATATTAGACTGGAATTTAGTCAATCTCTCGGTATGAATTTTGTCAGTCCCTTTCAGCCTGAAAGGGAGTTCAAAGTGTACAAATCATGTAAATGTTCACAAATTATATGCATTAGAGTACATAATACAGTATGTTCCCTAGAATATCCATTTCAATTTTTTAAAGCTGTTAAATAAACTTTATTAAAAAACATCATTTGATTTATAGCTGTAGCGGAAAATCATCGTATGTAAAGTGAAAGGCATAGAGTCTATTTGAAATGATTATTGGTCAATTATGAAACCAGCCTATTTCATAATTTGGTTTTTTTTAATATTAATTTTAAATTTTCTATAAAATGTTGTTGGGTCCAAAAGGTTTTATATCACAAATATGTGAAGTACACTTGCAGTATGGAAACAGTACAACAAAATGGCCGTTTTACACTTTTTTCTAGTAAATTCCACTCTAATATATAATCTATTCTCTTTGCTTCTATCTGTATTATTATTAAACTATGATCAACTCATATTAGTCCTTCTCCTGAATTGTGATCTTATTGACCTTATTAAACAAATTTTGAACTTTAAACTTTTTGAACAATTTAAACTTCTGTCCTGCCTTAAACAATTTAAACGTTTTAAGAAAGTCTTCAACTTGTTGATCTTTCGGACATTTTCCCAGGAATCCGTTTACATCACAGCCAATCTCATGTACTGCAATATAATATTAGAAACAACCTCATGTACTGCAATATAATGATAAATACAATCTCATGTACTGCAATATAATATTAGATACAATCTCATGTACTGTAATATAATATTAGAACCAATCTCATGTACTGCAATATAATATTAGATACAATCTCGTGTACTGCAATATAATATTAAATACAATCTCATGTACTGCAATATAATATTATATACGATCTCATGTACTGCAATATAATTTCAGACCCAGTCTCATGTACTGCAATATAATATTTGATCCATTCTCATGTACTGCAATAAAATATTAGATACAATCTCGTGTACTGCAAATTAATATTAGATAAAATCTCATGTACTGGAATATAATATTTGATCCAATATCATGTACTGCAGTAAAATGTTTTATACAATCTTATAAATGCAAAATAATAATAAATACAATCTCATGTACTGCAATAAAATATTAAATACAATCTCATATACTGCAATTTAATATTAGATACAATCTCATGTACTGCAATATAATTTCAGACCCAATCTCATGTACTGCAATATAATATTTGATCCAATCTCATGTACTGCAATGAAATATTAGATACAATCTTATGTACTGCAATATAATATTAGATACAATCTCATGAACTGCAATATAATATTAGATACAATCTCATGTACTGCAATATAATATTAGATACAATCTCATGCACTGCAATATAACATTAAATCAATATCATGTACTGCAATGTAATATTATACAATGCCATGAACTTCAATAAAAAATTATGTTCAATATTAGATAGAATCTCATGTACTGTAATATAATATTAGATACAATCTCATGTACTTTAATATAATATTAGATACAATCTCATGTACTGTAATATAATATTAGATACAATCGTATGAACAGCAATATAATATTAGATGCAATCTTATGTACTGTAATATAATATTAGATACAATCTCATGTACTGCAATATAATATTAGATACAATCTCATGTACTGAAATATAATATTAGATACAATCTCATGTACTGCAATATAATATTATATACAATCTCATGTATTGCAATATAATATTAGATACAATCTCATTTACTGTAATATAATATTAGATACAATCTCATGTACTGTAATATAATATTAGAACCAATCTAATGAACTGAAATATAATTTTAAATACAATCTCATCTAAGGTAATATAATATTAGATACAATCTCATGTACTGCAATATAATATTAAATACAATATCATGTACTGCAATAAAATGAGGGAGAATAATCAAAAATGTCAAAAATAGAAATTTCCCAAATGCCTGGGTATCTGGGAAATTTCTCAGATACCCAGGCATTTAGGGAAATTTCCCAGATACTCTGGCATTTAAGAAATTTCCAAAAACTTATAAATATACCACCCTCAAATACCTATAGGAATTTGGGGAATTTCCCAAATGCCTGGGTATCTGGGAAATTTCCCAAATGCCGATTTAAAAAAAATGTGTCATCAATAAAATATTAAATACAATATTAAGTACTGCAATATAATATTAGTTCCAATCTCATGTAATGCAAAATAATATTAGATACAATCTCATGTACTGCAATATAATATTAAATACAATCTCATGTACTGTAATATAATATTAGAACCAATCTCATGTACTACAATATAACATTAAATACAATCTCATGTACTGCAATATAATATTAGATACAATCTCATGTACTGCAACATAATATTAGATACAATCTCATGTACTGCAACATAATATCAAATACAATATCATGTACTGCAATAAAATATTAAATACAATATTATGTACTGCAACATAATATTAGATACAATAACATGTACTGCAATATAATATTAGATCCAATCTCATGTACTGCAATAAAATATTAGATACAATCTCATGTACTGCAATATAATATTAGATACAATCTCATTTACTGTAATATAATATTAGAACCAATCTCATGTACTGAAATATAATTTTAAATACAATCTCATGTACTGCAATATAATATTAGATACAATCTCATGTACTGCAATATAATATTAAATACAATATCATTCACTGCAATAAAATATAAAATACAATATTATGTACTGCAATATAATATTAGATAGAAACTCATGTACTGCAATATAACATTAGATACCAATCTCATGTACTGCAATATAATATTAAACCCAATCTCATGTACTTCAATATAAAATTAAATACAATCTCATGTACTACAATATAATATTAGATCCAATCTCGTGTACTGCAATATAATATTAGATCCAATCTTATGTACTGTAATATAATATTAGATACAGTATCGTGTACTGCAATATAATATTAGATACAATCTCATGTAATGTACTATAACATTAGATCCAATCTCATGTACTGTAATATAATATTAGAACCAATCTCATGTACTTTAATATAATATTAGATACAATCTCATGTACTGCAATATAATATCAAATACAATCTCATGTACGGCAATATAATATAAGATACAATCTCGTGTACTGCAATATAATATTAGATACAATCTCATGTCCTGCAATATAATATTAAATACACTCACATGTACTAAAATATATTATTAGATACCAATCTCATGTACTGCAATAAAATATTAAATACAATATTATGTACTGAAATATAATATTAGATGCAATCTCATGTACTGCGATATAATATTAGCTACCAATCTCATGTACTGCAATATAATATGAAATACAATCTCGTGTACTGCAATATAATATTAGAATGTTCTACACAAAAGTATTTGTGAGTTAGGCGACACTTCTAAGTTGACCCAGTCCTTAAAAGTGATGCAAATTTTTACAGTAGTCTGTATTTACGTGGATCAAATAAATTGATAAATACAAGCAATTTTAAAATATCCTTCAAATAATTAAGTTCCTTGATTCTTTGCGTGACTAGAATAATAAAATTTAACAATAAAGGGACTAGAGGCGTAATTTTAATTAACCCTCAATATACTTGTAGAGTGGCATGTCCGATTCACAACATTACCTTTTTAATCTTTGTCTGAACAAGGATTATTTATTAATATTTCTATATTTATAATTGAATTTTTTTGTTCGAAATTAAAGGGTCAGACAGACATGCACTACTATAGAAGGAGAATCAGTTCATTGAAATACTTACCAAGATAAAAAACCACATCCCGAGCCATAAACTGAAATCTCTCCTCCTAGAAATTATATATAAAAAAACTAATAAAATATTATAACTATTAATTATCAGCCCTATTTTTAGCGAGAATAAATAATTATTCTCCCTAGCTCTGAAATTCAAGTTGCTAAAGTAATGTTTAAAAATTTTGCTAAAGTTAATTAAATTAAAAACCATTAGTAATTGATGATACATACGTACTTTTTTATTGAAGAACTAGCATGGGAACCCTTTTTTTGGAAACAAGATTTTTTTCTAAAAGTAAACTCACTGTACTATAAACTCTTAACCCTAAACTGAGAACATACCTGTGATTCTATACAAGTTTCCCATTTAAATTTTTAGGCTAGTATAGTGGGTTTTTCAGTCATAAACCTACTTAACTGAGATCAATACTTTATATGAAATACTATATATGTAATACTTTATATAGAAAATATTTACAGATTAATTAACAATACAGATAGAACACTAGATGAAGTCTTTTCAAGGTTTACGAAAATTTCGTTCACAATAACCCTGATACAGAAGCTTATAGGAGTTACGCGCAACATCTCTCTCTCTCTCTCTCTCTCTGCCTTGTAATTCAACGTGGCAAACTCCTTTGGGCCCTTTCCACAGGGTTATTTGAACTAAAAACTTCTAAGTCTTAAAAATCTGTATTTGTATTAATCTATGAAAATAACCTTCTTTTGCAGGGTTTCCTTAGGATCATTAGAAGCACTTTTCGGTCCAGGTATCCGTGTGCTAAAAAAAAATTTGTTAGATTTTTTAAAATGGCGCTTTTAGTATGTGTCCTTATTCTTGTTCATCAATGAAAGTCCTTAATATCTTTTCTCATTAAGTGTCATTGCCATAAGTGTCCTAAAATTATTTATTAAGTGTCCTCTATGTGTGTCCTTATTGTGCGTCATCAATGAGAGTCCTCAATATAATTTCTCATTAAGTGTCATCAATGTGTGTTCTCAATCTACGTACTTTGAGTACCTCATTGAGTTCCTCAATGTAAGGTATCAAGATGTGTCCTCAATGTGCGCAATCAAGAATCAAGATGTGTCTGAAATGTGCGTAATCAAGAATCAAGATGTGTCTGAAATGTGCTTAATCAAGAATCAAGATGTGTCTGAAATGTGCTTAATCAAGAATCAAGATGTGTCTGAAATGTGCGTAATCAAGAATCAAGATGTGTCTGAAATGTGCGTAATCAAGAATCAAGATGTGTCTGAAATGTGCTTAATCAAGAATCAAGATGTGTCTGAAATGTGCTTAATCAAGAATCAAGATGTGTCTGAAATGTGCTTAATCAAGAATCAAGATGTGTCTGAAATGTGCGTAATCAAGAATCAAGATGTGTCTGAAATGTGCTTAATCAAGAATCAAGATGTGTCCTCAATGTGCGTAATCAAGAATCAAGATGTGTCTGAAATGTGCTTAATCAAGAATCAAGATGTGTCTGAAATGTGCGTAATCAAGAATCAAGATGTGTCTGAAATGTGCGTAATCAAGAATCAAGATGTGTCTGAAATGTGCGTAATCAAGAATCAAGATGTGTCGGAAATGTGCTTAATCAAGAATCAAGATGTGTCTGAAATGTGCGTAATCAAGAATCAAGATGTGTCCTCAATGTGCGTAATCAAGAATCAAGATGTGTCGGAATTGTGCGTAATCCAAAAAAATTAGATTTTATATATTTCTATTTATCAAACTGATACCTGATAACTTCATCTTCAGGTTTAATTTTCTTCAATTTGTTTTTAGATTTTTCCAATATTATTTCTTTGAACAATCCCAGCAGTATCTACGGATATTATACAATAAAGATAAATCAAATAAAATAATGTTTTATGTAACCCTTTCCAGATTTGGTTTTGTCTCATATCGTAGTGGGGGTGGAGGGGGGGGTTCGTAACTAGTTCAATTGTACAAAGCTAGCTCTTAAAAAAGTAGACCTCTAATTTTAATGGTTTGGCTGCTCTAGGAAGGTTTAAAAAATAGTTTTAAAAGTTTTTGACTAATATCAACATAGTTAGACACAAGTTTTTATATCCATTTTTCAGGGCTTTTTAAATAAATAAATGTCATATCTGTAAAGCTTTATGAATAGAAAATAGTGATGGACTATTGTGGAACATCAACCAGTCGTTTGACCATCCTCCACCCTACCCTAAGCATCAAAAATGAATTGCTAAATTTGTTTTCAACTATGAAGTTAAAAGTATGAAGAATGTTTAAGCGTTTATAGTGTTAGCTGCAGTTTTTAAGTTTTTAATGTACCAAATAATATCGGATAGAGTTAAATTTGTTAAAAAACCAGATATTTTAAACTATGAATTATGTTAGATCAATTAATCTGAATCTGAAAAATCAATGATTTACACCATCAGGTTGCAAATATATAGGGCTTAGAAAATTTCAGTGTGTGGCAAAGACTCAATTCCTTTGGTAAATTTCTTTTATATAAATTTAGCGGAATTAATATTTCAACGGTTAGAAGACAATTTACATTACCTTAATAACCTTAGATAATAATCATTTGGTTTAATTCAAGCTGTAACTGAATAAAGATATAATACACTAGATAAATTAAAACAAAAATTGACAGAAAAATCCTTTAGATTAACTATTCATTAAAAGTCACAAAATTTCACGGTAATATAATAGTGACAAAAATGAGTGCTAGGACAAAAAAAACTGTAGGGCCGGCCAAGCCAGTTTAGGGTTAAAAGCTAAACAAAGTTAATGGGAGAAGCTTAGTTTTTATTAAACTTCTTTTAATAAATTAGTAAAAAAAAATACTCTACAGATTGACCCCGAGAAGTGAAACGTATTTAATGACCTTTTCAAATCAAGGGGTTGTACCAGGGGATGATAGTTAACTACCTGGGCCGCTGTCTAGCCTAAGTGTACACCTAGGACAGTTTACTTATAAGGGATATTAAGAGATTATGGCCTATATCATACAGTACACACATCAAATATGCAGTACGCTTTCGGAGTACAAGTGTATGGGGATGTTTTGTGTCTTAAATTTTACTCAGTTTTACCAGAATCGTATCCTAACCATGAAATATTGCTCTGTAAAAGACTGCAATAGTACGTCTTCCTGTAAAAATGTAATCTTGCACACGATAAAAGAGCAGGGATTGCAATAGTCAAATGGAAAACAGACTCTCTTAACCGGAGATGCATTCGGTATTTTAAAAATAAATGCTATAGAAGTCTCTATGGTAAAAGTTGTGGAACAATTCTGTACCCATATATTTGGCTGTTCCTACAGATTTTCATGTCCAAGTGATAAAGAAAGATCATAATTATGCCCTGCCTTCTTCTCAAGAAACAATTCAACTTCTCCAAGATAGTGCGGAAATTGGAATGAAATACAGAGAGAGATGTTACAACCTTCAAAAACGTTAAAAAACTGTGGTAGATCTCCAGGATACACTTAAAACTGCGTGCCAAAAATATCCATCTAAGAGAGTACCATGGAGCTACTAATGGCTTCTGCTTCTCAAATTCCTGGCGAGATTTTTCAGAGAATTAGGCGCAAGCCTACAGGTTAGTTAAGCACAGTTTAAGTTCCCTAGAAAGGCGAGGGGGGGTGGAACTCATACAACATGATTTTCATCCATCTTTTTTAACATCAAAGATTTTTTGGCAACAAACTTGAATAAAATCCAAGAACTTTTTTGTTTATTTGTTTGTTCACTGTATACAAAGAGCAAATGTTCGTAATCAAGGGTGTATACAGGGGGGCAGAGTGCCCCTACCTAGACCTGCCCCCCCTAGAAGCTCTTAGGGGGGGGCAACATTTTTTTCCCCCATTTTTTGCCCCCCCCCCCCTACATTTATTTTTGTATGCGCCCTTATTCGCATTTGAAATATAAGATTAGTCTAGTAATCGTTAAAATAGTTTGATATTTGATATATCTTTTATTTTTATTTCAGAACTGTTTAGAAGATTGTTTTCCACATGAGAGTATGCTTAGAGACTGGAGTGCAAAAGTTGATGGATCCCCTGGTTTCTCAAATCAAGTATTTTCATGCTTGAAATAAAAATTGTATGACAATTTATGAATAAAAGTCTTTTAAAGTAACCAATTTTTAGTAAGATATTCCAATATTAGTTTGAATTATTAGTGTTTAAGTTTTCCTTTAAAAGTGTAATTGAAAATAAAGAAAATTTATTTATTTTTTAGTTATATAAATTACCGAGATCCATATAGCCCAGAGTTTTTGATTGAAAATTTTTTTCTGCTTAAATAAAAATAAATATTTTCAGAAATCACCCCCGAGTACTGTAATATACAGATTGACCTTTGGAAGTGGAGTACATGGCCTGTACAATTAGTAAAGGATTAGCGTACATCATCACTCTATATACTATAACCTCGTTGGGTTGTACAATTTTCAGCTTTACAGTCTGCATGTTAGCGATCAATATTTTTGTATATCTAAGTATAATACTCTTAATTTTATGTCTTCTATCAATTTAATGATGTTTGTGTTAAAAATATTATAGTACCAGTATAAAGTTGAATGTCATGTGAGTCGTCTTGTGTAATTTTTATTTAGAAATGCAATAGCTATATATTTTGTTAAATTTAGTTAAATATCTCTAAAAATGTTTAATTGGCACATTTTTTACCCCTAGATTAACTTTTGTTTAGGTACTTCTAGTCGTCTCATCACTGTAATCTGTTTTCTTCAAAATTAATTTTATCCTTCCCAATTAATTTATAAGACCAGATAACGTTTCGTAACCTCAAAGAGAAAATATTTTTAATAATATGTTTTATACAGTGATAACCAGAAAACTGCAGAATAGGAAGAAGACATTTAAGCAATACTGACGTGCATTTAATGATGCTAAGAAGTAAATAGCGATACAAGTAAGTTATTATTTCAATTGTTAAGTGAAATGGGTTTGTTTACACTGCAGTCTGCACAATAGCTGTGCTTCATGCTCATTGGACTATTTAAAGTCCTAATTTAAGTTTAAAAGTCGACTTTCTATTCCAGAGTTTTCTGGTTATCACTGTATAAATTATTTCCTAATTTGGTGAAGAAAAATATGAAAAGGTTTTGCAATGCAATATAAAATAACCTGCATTGCTCTCTTTAGCCTACTGCGATCTCCTATATCAGCATCTAAACGAAATTTTATAATATAATTTTGTATATAAATAATAAAAGTATTATAAAGTATAAACAGAGTTACCCACAAAGGATGAGACTTCAGAAACTTCAGAAATTGGCTCATTTATTTGCCTCGTCATTTAGTACACAAATAGAATACTAAAATAAATGAAGAAACCAAAATTCAAGCTTTAAATCGTCATAATATAGGTGTTTTGGGTCGTCTTAACAGTTTCATCTTTTGTGGGTAACACTGAAGCCAGGGGAGACAATGTCCAAGATAAAACAATTTTCAAAATAATAAGAACAACTATATTTTCCTTAATCTCGATCAGCTTAAGTTTATTTAAGGAACCATAGGAACCTTCGCTTTTTAAATGGAGAGTCATTGAAAAGATCAACAGTAAATTGGGTTATGAATCAATAACGCGTAAAAGTAAGACGACATCTATATACCTTCAACTTTGTAAAGAAAAGGTTACCTAATGGGTGGGGATCTTCAGTCTTTGATTCTTTATGTTTACAATAGTTAGCAACCACTGATACTAAACATTTAAGTTAAGAAAAAATCAACTGCAGTGGAAACCAGTAGAAGTTTTGTCATCTTCTTTTTTCTTTTGAAAATTTGAACATTATTGAAAATTTCGTAGCAAATTGTAAAAATCCGTTAAGTTTCTTAAGTAAAAAGAATAAGTTTAACTTCGTAAATGCTCGAAAAGTCTGCAATTATTCCGAATCCGATTTTCTTAATGAGTACTCAATTTTAAAATGTTGAATGTCTTTTCATTTGTTGAGAAAACCTATTAACTGAATGAGTGGTAATTTCCTAATATACGATTTTTTGACCCCCTTGACCCAACAAATAAATAAAAATTAATAAATTAAAAAAAGTTAAATTACTAAAGCACAATTATTTTAAATATTTGAATTTTTGATTATTTAAATATCAGAATATTTGCTTTTTTAACTATTTAAATATTTGAATATTATAATTTTGGAATATCTGAACTTTGGCTATTTAATTGTTTGAATATTTCAATATTTCAATATATCTAAATATTTGAATATTTCAATATTATTTTACCTAGGCTGATGTTCCTTTCCAGCTTGTCAATGATGTTACAAACTTTTTAACATTTTAAAAAATTTGTAAAAATTGTGTTACTTTTTTGTGAAAAATTGAAATTTTATAATTCAAATCTTGCTAAGTGGTTACAAAAGTTAAATATAAATATGTTCTAGAATTAAATTCGAACTAAACGCTTTCTAAACACAAATACTAGAAGATCTAGTAAGAATGCTTACATAAAGGGACTGTTGAGGATTTCAAATAGGTGAGCCCCAATCTGAAGATCATCACACGTCCCTTTTATAAGTAAGACTTCGTTCCTTTTTAAAAATTTTCAACTTTTACATAAAAAAATTATTTTTTAATAATTTTTGGTTTGACGCTAAATTTGAATATGGGGATACCTAAAAATTGTCATTACTCCCTTCAATGAAGATTTAACGGTTTGCGTCTGACTTTCTTTTAATTTAATGTTTGACTAATTGAAAGTTTAAGGATTTATTGTATTAAAAGTTTTTAGGTTTAAAATATTCACCACTCCCCCTAACTTAACTGGATCTTTAGATTCTTTTGTAAACTACGTTTAAAAAGAATAAAAAATATTTTATTTATAAAATGTTCCTATTTCTGCTTCAGGAATGGTGTCCCCTGGTTCTATAGAGTCCAAAACCTGGAATATTTGCAGCATTTTGACCAACTTCACCTACCCATAATTCCCCCTACAGAGGAACGTTAAGTAACTTCATGTTCCTTGGGATAATTAAGTGAATAACGACCCGCTCGGAGCTGGGAACTTTTGAATAGTGGATATCGGGATTAATGCTTGATCCACTCTTTTTCTTAATCTCCAGATTAAATAATGCTTGTTCTTCTCTCATTTTTAATCTCCAGATTAATTAACCGATCGGGATTAAGGATATCCCATTCAAAAGTTTTCAGCTCTGTAAAGTTTTTGTGAAAAATTTGGCGCATTTTCATGTTAATAGAGGATAAAATTGTGTACAATTGTCACCTAACAATTTTGCCAGTTGTTCTTGGGAACCCTTTGTAAAGTAAAATTCTCTTAACTTCCCTGTAAAGTACAGTGGTAATATCAATACAATAAAGACGACGTTTGATATCAATTTTGATTTAAATCACGATGTTTAACAACATAAATACACATGAACATAACAGTCAAAAGATGTTGTCAATAAAAAAAGCTTCTCTTTGATTACTTGTTAACTTGTAAATCGAGAAATGCTTGTGAACAACCAAAACTTTAAACAATTAAAAGTCGTCTTTATTGTATTGATATATTCGCCTACCACTGTAGTTGTAAACAATTATAAATTTAAAGTAAAACATTTTAATTATGTTTTTTAAGGAATATCACCTTTTTCAACAGGTCACCGAAGACATCCTCTGTTGTCTTGAGGTCTTTAGTAACCTAAGAAAGTTAATTACTTGACTTTCTTCAAAAGTTTTGTCAATTTTTCTGTTTTTAAAAAAATAATTCTAAAATTCTAAAAATTCTTGGACTCTTATCGGCTAAATAGCGGCAGCCTTCTTGATGTTTAATGGATACAAACAAACCCTGTAATAGCCAATCCAAAATCTATAATAAATACAATTATATACTAGTAGACTTACTTAGTGTTTTATTAAAACACTAAGTTCATTGTTTTTGTCCTTAAATGTTCATTTTCGTTTTTTTTTCACACCTAAATATGCGTAGATTTTCCAGTTTTAATTGGCGGATTTCATGAAAAGATTTAAGAAAATGTTAAACCAAACAAACCAATTACATTTATAGGATGATTGTGATTTTGTGATTGTGTTGTAAAAAACATAATATTGAAAGTGGATTGGGACTAGAACATGAATAAGTAGAATACTATAATTAAGTTATAACTGACAAACTATCTCATAGTTATCCTGTTATTTCAGGAGGAAAAAACATTCTAACTTTTTTCTTGATTGAATCATATAGACGTTCATACAGATCTTGAGATGGATAGTTTTAAATAGTAGATGAAAACTTAGAAAATTAAGATTAATACTTATGAATTAAGATGGCTACTTTTGAATTAAGGTGAATATTTATGAATTAAGATGAATACTTTTGAATTAAGATGAATACTTATGAATTAAGATGGCTACTTTTGAAATAAGATGAATACTTTTGAATTAAGGTGAATACTTTTGGATTAAGATTAATACTTATGAATTAAGGTTAAAACTTATGAATCAAGATGGATAATTATGAACTAAGATGAATACTTATGAATCAAGATGAAAACTTTTGAACTAAGATGAATACTTAAAAATTAAGATGGATACTTATGAATTAAACTGGATACTTATGAATTGAGATGAATACTTATGGATTTAGATAGATACTTATTAATTAAAATGGATACTTATGAATTGAGATGAATCCTTCTGAATTAAGATGAAAACTTATGAATTGAGATGCATACTTATAAATTAAGATGAATACTTATAATTTGAGATAAATACTTTTTAATTAAGATGATTATTTATGATTGATATGGATACTTATGAATTAAGATGAATACTTATGAATTGAGATGGAAAATTATGAATAGAAATAAATGATTTAAACTAGGTGTGTTAACACAAATTCGAAATATAAGGAAGACGATTTTACCGACTCAATTGCCGTCAACTATTTTTAAGATGTGAGTAGACACACAATCCATTTCCGCCATGAAGCACACACATGTAACCCTTGCTCCTTCGTTCCCCGCCTCACCCTCTACACACCCCAGCCCTCAGTCAGGTTAGGAGAATTGGGCTGGTAACAGCTCCGACACAGGGAGCCTCTTGACTCCTTCATGCTGATGATGCAGATACTGAGCTAACAGCAGGCGTGCTTATACATCTGATCTCCCTATTAACTTCTTGAGAAGCTTACTTAGGAAACTTGTGCCCGGCTCCGACCGAAGTTTCCGCTATCTCGAGTTGCATTGCCTTAGTTCCATTGATAAGCCCTGTTGTCCCAGTTCCTGTTGATCTGCTCCACCAACATGAAGCTCTACAACACTCCCATGAAGTGCCATCAAATATCCATCATTAATTCCTTTGTTAATTTCTAAATCAACCAATTTTAACTCCGCTTTATGTGCAAATATTTCAAAACTTTCGTTTTTTAAATAAATGTTAGAAATATCCATTTGGATCTCTTTATTTTAATATAGTGATTTTTAAAGTCAACAAGGTGTTCCAATCGGAATTTCGTTGTGCGCAACAGTTCTCTAATTGCGCGGAATTGCGAGGAGTTCACAGAGCCCAAAACTTAAGACAGGGTATCGTTATGAAAACCAGTTTTAGAGCCTGGGTTTCATAAATGGGGTTAAGCAGTTTTGTTTATATCAATAATTGTATTATGAAATATTATTTTATTTAGCTTCTTAATATTCTCCATTTTTTTCGAATCTCTAAAATCAAAATCTACACAAATGTTAAGACCCCAAAAAGGAAACTTTGAAGTTTCGTTCAATGATAATCTTTTAAATTTTGGGCTCAGGGCCCGAAATCGCGCGCAAGTAAAATCCATTTGCCTTATAAACCCTATTTTGAACAGACAGATCGAACGCTTTCATTTATTTTGAATGAAATAAAACCCTCCCCTTGTTATGCCTTTGTAATAGATGTAATACGCTCCAGGGGCGTATTTAGCTAAGATTTTTTTCCGGGGGGGGAGGCTAACCATGTTTTGACACTTCAAGGAGGGCCCGGGGGGCGGGACTCCCTTTCTCTCAGGAAATAACAGGATATGCATCACCTCCGGGGGGGGGGGGGGCTTAACTCTGGTTGGCTCTTAATAAATATAAGTGAAAACAAAATATAAATAAAAATAAATTTACCATTTGTAGTTTAGTTTGTGGAACTAAGGAACTGCGTCGGGAACCTGCAGCCCGAGGAGAAAGCATTTTTTGAGTTTTTTATTTATCTAAAAATGTTCCATTTTATTAATTTATTTTTCCTAAAATTCTTAGTTTTTGACACGTGTACATATCACGAAACAGTTACTCTACTTACAACAACAAATTGAATATGGAAAACATAAAAAAGGAAAAAAAGATAATGGTGGCATCAATGATTTGTTAAAACAGAATTGGTTTAATGAAAGGTTTCAGATATATAGAAACATTGGAAAATGCCAATGATTAAGCAGATTTTAAAGGTGTAACATGGCGTATTAGTTTTTTGCAAATGAGGAAAATATGACGGTTTCTATTCTTTCTTCACAGATAACAAAAATTGATGACTTGTTTTCAAGAGTTTCTTGCGACTGATTCCCAGGCCCACCTCTCCTGAACAAAAAATTTGTTATTGAAAAAACATGAGATAAGACCTGTCCAAAGTGAAAGTTTGGACTTATTTCGACTTTATAAAAATCTGATCCGTCTTTGTAATTTGTTAAATAAAGACTATTTTTTGGGACGCCCAATATACATAAATAAAACTTCAGTATGCAATATCTTCTTTTTTTTGCACTAGATGCAACGTTTTCAATCACAGTTTTAGATCACAGCGAACTTTTAAAACCATTTTTAAAAAACAAAGAAGTTGACTTAAACTCGCTCTATACTGGCGCGGAATAGACAAAAACGTATTTTTTCTCTTTCAGTCATAATGTCCTCAATTGACCTTTGATTGAATATTTTTTTTCTATAAAGAACATAATATTCTTGTTCTTGAAATTTTTATTAAAATTAACGTATCACCTGATTAAATATTCAAGGAGTGATTCCTGAACATTCCATGACGAGCTGTCTGAACAAATTTTCTTTGATTTTTTTCTTCGCATTAAATCGCGACATTTGTTTTGAAATGTTTTGTTTGCATTATTTATTATTTATATATGTATTTATATTAATATTTTCATTATTAATCTTAATATTAAAATTTTTTAAGTAAAGTAAAAATCACAATAAAAAACAAATTTTCCCAAATGATATTGATAACACAAGACTGTTGGATATATAAGTTTATAAAATGCAAGTTTCTTGAATATGTTCGATTTCAATGAAAATCCGTGAAATACATATTTAAAAAAATAGAATTATATTATAAATATAAAATGTCGCTTATTTGCTTCAGAACAATAAAAAACTTTTTATATTGTAGGTAAAAATGCAGAATGCAAATTTGACTCTAAAAAAATAAGAATATTTTGAAAAGAAAAGTTTTCCTTATTTGTAAATCGTGTGTTGAGTCCGTGGTAGGTTGATGGCAGAGTGTGGATGGTCGGGGAGTACTTTCCATATTCACTGCATGAAATATATTCGTTAAACCTGGTCCCGATTAGACTCTTTTTGTCAAATATAGATTGGGGGGGGGGGTGGTATTCCCCCCCCCTATGATTTTTCCCTTAGAGTTGAGATTAGGGAGTTTGATACATTTCTCTAGTCTAACTTTATAAAGCCTGCTTATAAAAAAAAGATGAGACCTCTAACTTAAATGGTTAAGGTGCAAGAGAGGATTTTAAAAAAGTTCAAAAAGTACATCGGAAAAATGTTCAAAAATATATGTTTTAGTTTTGAGAAATATTAACATGTGACAAATGTTTTTACATCCATTTTTCAAGGGCTTTTAAAGTTTATAAATTTTAGCCTTGTAGCTTTATTATCTATTTCTTTTATCTATTTTATTTTATTTTTTAAAATAACATTTAGCTTCCAACTTGTTTTCGAACATTCCTGGAAAATATGAAAATGTCGACTTCATTACCAAAAATCCTCGAAACAGGAATAAATGTTTTTATAAGTAACTCTCAGATCATAACAATTAAGACATATTATGAAAAATAAACTATATAAATATGTGGCGAAAGATAATCGATGATGACCATAGGGTGTAATATCTGAATGATTTGTTTGAACTTAAATAGATTTTTTTACGGTCTAAGTCGTATGTTGCATCTTTCTAAATTTGTATGGATAACGTTCTTCGGTATTAGTCGTTTTTAACAATTTTCTCCTTATAGACGCAACAGATAGAAGTAAGATTAGAAGCGATCAAAAGCGCTTTTTTATCGCATTAAGCCTATACCCCCTTTCATTTTTCGCGAACACTTCCTTTAAGCTACAGGGCTAAAACTTATATATTTGAAAAGACCTTGAAAAATGGATCTGATAACATGTGTCATATGTTAATATTCAAAAAGTCAAAAAACTATTTTGAAAATTTGTTCTGCATACTTTTGCGTGAACTTTTAAAAAATCCTCCCTTACACCCTAACAACTAAAGTTAGAGGTCTAACTTTGTTTTGAATGAGCAGTCCTTAAAAAGTTTGACTAAGGACATATCACACTCCCCTATCTCAACTCTAAGGGAAAACTCATCAAATAAAATTTAAAAAACACCACTCCCCCCCCCATCTATATTAGACAACAAAAGCCCAATCGGGATAGGGTTAAAAGCAGTCTTGTCAAGGTAACTAAACAGAACAAAATTTAAAATCGACCATTTGTATATAAAATATGAATTTCCAATTTAGAAAGGGGTTACCCTTCAAAACAGAACACAGACCTCTGTAGTGTATGATACATTTTCATGTCTACAAGTTTTTATTAAATTTGGAACACTTCCTGTATTTTTAATATTAATGTTTTTAAAATTTTAAGAAAAACCCCAAACATTTTTTAGTATTATGGAATTTACTGAATGCTTTTCGATATATTTAACATTTCTTTCAAAATTACAACAAGAATGTTAGTGCTTAGAAAATGTGTGAGATATCCATGACTATCTGTTCAGAATTTTGAACTAAATGTTCATAATTTTAAACTAAATGTTCATAATTTTAAACTAAATGTTCACAATTTTAAACTAAATGTTCATAATTTCAAACTAAATGTTAATTATTTTTTAACAAAATTTTCCCAATTTTAAACAAAATGTTCGTATTGTTAAACAAAATTTCACTAAAGTTTTGTTAGTTCAAAAATGTTTATAGGTTTACCTGTACGAGGTTTTAAAAACAGGATTAGATATCTCCGGGTTGGTTGGGGCCAGCAAACTGTTCTCCTTTATTTATAAATGTAGAGCTTAGCTTTTAAAGCCAAAAGTTTCATATTTCTTTCACACCGGCCGGTACCCTGAAAAGCTTTGTACCTGATCAATTCACAAGTAGCTTTTATAGAAATCAACAATTTAAGATAATAATTTTTTTACATTTTAACATCTTTAGTCCCTAGTACCCAAACTATTAAATTTTTTTGGTCTTCAGGCTATACATAGATTCAGACCCCCCAGCCTTTAAAGGGTTAAATTTCAAGTAATATTTAAAAAATGATTTAATCATAATATTTGATATTTCCACTTTATTCCTTGGCAGAGGACTCCCCAAAATGTTGGTTTCTCATCCTATCAGGCAACTGCAAATTAAATATTTTTTTTAACTTTTATTCTAATAATCTTTAAATTCAAAAACTAACTCAACTATTTCTTACCCGACCACTATCTTACTCACTTACATTTTCACTGATCCATTCACTAATTCACTCCCTCATTCACCACCACCTTACTAACTCACTCGCCACTAAATCAGTCACTCTGTCATTCAGTTAGTAACTCACTCAGTCACTCCGTCACTCAATCACTGGTTCATTCACTAACTCATTCGCCACTCTCTTACTCTCTCAGTCACTCAGTCATTCAGTTAATCATTCATTAACTCATTAACATCCTCTCACTCACTTACTCACAACTTATTCATTCACTTACCAGTTATTCTCTTAACTATCCTCACTTTCTGACAAACTCTATGATTGACTTTTTTAGTCTAATTTTTACTTTTTCGTTCCCTGTACAGTGTACACTGTACACTGTACACTGTACCTGAGTGTAAATAGTACAGTTTTTTAAATTTTGAATTTCTGTTAATTATCAACAATTAAAAAAACATTCGTTCCAGAACTTTTTGTAAAGCTACTTACTACATATAGATATACATACCAATCCCTTCCCACGTAATATCAGACTGTTATGAAATTGCCTCATTAACTTACATGTACTTTTCTGCACTTCATTTTAGAACTTTAAACGCATTTTATTCCATTTTAGTGTTTAAGAAGTAATTGGCAAAATTCTCATCGATTTGTGCAAACATACAGGGTTACCCACATAGGGGACGAATCTATACTCTCAGTTTTTTTATTCACAATTCCCTACAACTGGAAAATTACTTTATTTTCTTTAATCATTTAATGATGAAGATGATGATGATGATGCTAATGATGATAATGATGATAATGATAAGGATGATGATGATGATAATGATTATGATGACAATGATGACGATGATGACGATGCTGATGATGATGATGATGATGATGATGATGATGTTGAGGATTATGTTGATGATGATCATGATCATGATGATCATGATGATGATCATGATGATGATCATGATGATCATGATGATGATCATGATGATCATGATGATGATCATGATGATCATGATGATCATGATGAGGATTATGTTGATGATGATCATGATCATGGTGATCTTGACTTAATTTAACCTTGGAATGGTCATATTTTAAAAGTTTTAGGCCGTTTTTACTTTCTCATTCTCTATGGGTTACCCTGTACCTGAAACCTGTTGAATCGTTTAACAACTAGATATTCTGCTGGAGTTAGATTAACTAATGAATTCTCCGCTGAGCTGGTGCAGATGGGGGGACTACAAACATAAGAATCATTATCATCATCTTTATCATGTTATCATTTTCATTTTCATTATTATTATCATTATATATCATTATCATTATCATTATCATTATCATTATATATTATTATATATTATTATCATTATCATTATTATTATATATTATTATCATTATCATCAAAAGACAAAAAACTTGGAAATTTTGCACTTTAATACAAGTAATTGAATAGTATTCTGTAAATAAACTTTGAATCTCTGTTTGTTTTCTGTCTGTTTGTATCGAATAAACGTCAAAATCGCTGTACCGATCGGGCCCAAATTTTGTGTGCGACTTAACGTGACCCTAGGGAAGGTTCCTGAATAATCAAAGTTAAAAAAATTTTGCCTCCATCAAAATTCAATTTCCTCTAAATTTTGAAAATCCAAGATTTTATTTTAGAAAATCCGCAAACTTTGTGTTTGATTTTGTTTACAATGTTTACATAGCGAAAATGTTTACAACTGAAAAAGAAGATGGGCGCTAATCCCTGCAGCTCGTAAAACCTCTTCGATGTCCGGATCTAAATTTTCAGTTTTTGCTGTAATCTCTTTTTATTGAAAGATTCAGCAAATTATTTAGCTGGCAATTGAAGAAAATATATGGAAGAAATGGGTTCAAATAGATATAAACTGCTACAAAAAAAAAACTAATTTCAAGACTGGGTCGACTTTAAAGGTCAACAACGACTTGTCCATTGATTTTTATGTCACTAAGTTAAAAAAAAACTTTATGAAACTTTTATGTAATTTATCATTCTTCTTTATCGTGAATTTCATAATGAACGTGCTATAAAGTAACCATCGTGCTATAAAATTAAATTAGCTGTACACTATAGCACGTGTGCTAAAAAGTTTTGATTGGTTCCCGGATTTTCTCCAAAAAAATTAGGATATTTCAAAAATATTTTTTTTCAATAGAATATTTGTCCCTCGGGATATTTTGCTCGGGACAAAATTTAATCTAAAAAGGGTTGAACCTTCTCGATAAAGAGAAAATTTCTGTCCAAAAGCTTTATAACACTGCGAACCAAAATAACAGTGTCATAAATAGTTATTGTTACACAGCAATAAAGATGAAAACTTTAAAACTGCAAAACACTTGTTTTTAGCTTTAGATTAGAATAGAAAATTAGATTAGAAGCAAAATTCTCATTGATTTTACAGTGAAAGCTTGCAACTTCAAGACGGATGACTACTTTAGGTCTAAGAAATGAGGAGGGGAGGGGGGCGGCGACTGAGCACTATATAAGTTTAAAAGTGTTGATCTTTGCGTTTTGAAAGGCAAAACCATCTTGAAAATGTGAACCGTTATTTGTATCTGATTTTTTTAAAATCCGGATACGTCACAGTTATAGTTTATATTACCTTGCATTGTTTTCAACAAAATAATGTCTAAAACCCTCTGAAAAATTTAAATTCAAACTAAATATATTTAACAACAAATGTCAAAAAATAATACATGGTTATTTTTTCAAATTTGCAATAAAATACGTGTCTTTATAGCGACTAAAGACATTTTTTGTAAACATGATGCAAATCATAGAACATTCCTTAAAGGGAGTGTTCATGAAAAATGAAAGGGGGTATAGGCTACATACGACTTAGACCGTAAAAAAATCAATTTAATTTCAAACAAATCATTCAGATATTACAACCTATAAACATCGATTATCTTTCGCCACATTTGTATATTGTTAATTTTTCATAATATGTTTTAATTGTTATGCTCTGAAAGTTACTTATAAAAACGTTTATTCCTGTTTCGATGATTTTTGGGAATGAAGACGACATTTTCATATTTTCCAGGTATGTTCGAAAACAAGTTGGAAGCTAAATGTTATTTTAAAAAACAAAATCAAAACTAGTATGAATTATCAAATATATACAAATGTGGCGAAAGATAATCGATGACTATATATTGTAATATCTGAATGATTTGTTTGATATTAATTTGATTTTTTTACGGTCTAAGTCCTATGTTCCAACTTCCTCAATTTGTATGGGTGCTACGCTCTTCGGTATGAGATGTCTTTATCAATTTTCTCCTTATAGACGCAACAGATAGATTTAAGATTAGTAGCGATCAAAAGCGCTTTTTTATCGCATTAAGCCTATACCCCATTTCATTTTTCGCGAACACTCCCTTTAAGTAAAAGTAAGGCAAGTCGACGTTCAATTCACAATATTAAATTTCTTCTAAACTCTTATGTTATTACTGATTCATAAATTACATAATTCAGAGATAATTTCGCCATTAAAATGGATTTCACTGTTTCAAAGGCTTTCCTAAACTGCGAATACTATGGAAAATATTTTAACAGTAGTTCATGTTTTATCAATAGTTTATTCTATAGATATCTATTCCCCCTGCTTCCCCTATATATCCCCCCTAGCTCTCTCTTCTATACCTTTTGAACTTCTTCCCCCTATTCCCGACTTACAACCCCCCCCCCCTCCATCATTACCGTTGGCGAATCCTTTAACATTTTTCTTGTTTGTAAAAGTATTTATAGAGATAAATGTCTTATTCACAAGGTTACCCTAAGTTAGAAAACGATTATATCTACAACGTTCTCGAATTACCGGCGCGCTGTTAACAATCATGCATGTACTAAGTCACTTCAAAATACAACGAAACGTCGGGGAGTCACCTAGTAACTAGATTCATATAAAAGATAGGCAATTATATACAGAGCTTCCCATATCAAAATGCGCAAAGAAAACTGGAAAAACCTAGTATTTTCTGCAAGAACACTTTGATAGAAAGATTTGCATTTTTAAAAATATTTTATTTTTATTTCTGATTAGTCCCAAAATTCATAAATGTTGAGCTATACACGATCTAATTTGATGTGGGACACCCTGTATCCTTGCTCTTGGCCAATTCTACGTCTTAACAGTTTGTATATATTCCTAGACAGTTTTGACGTTGGAGTTTTCATTTTTTCACGTTTAATGTTTTTTTTTCGATTTCAAGATTTGAGGGATTTCCCGAAATAAAAAGTTGTTTTTGAGGCGTGTCCGTGGTGAACAGAGGAGCAACTAGGGGGGGCACCCTTATATTTAGAAAATCCTTCTAAAATACTGGAATCTCCAGCATTTTAGAAGAAGAGGATGAAACGCCACCCTGTATGTTTGCAATTCATATAGAACGTTAAACTTAAACTGTTTTTAAAAACAAATATTTGAATTAAAATTTTTTTAAATCCTTCGATGTAATTTATGAATTATGAAAGTTAGGCTTCAAGGGCTGGACATTTAAAATAATAATAATGGAAGGACGAGGATTTCGAGGTGGCTTGAGTGAGAAAATCAGGAGAATGTGGTTCAGACGAGTAATTGTTTTGGCTTGCCTTCCTCCCCTCGTCAAGGATTGCCTTCTAACTTTAGCTGTATACATTTATATAAATGAACTGACAATAATAGGACTATAAAAATTGAGCTAAAGAAGGCCTCGTGGTTTATCAAAGGTTGGTTTCCCTGTACGGAGATCAGTTTTCTCAAGCATGGTCCCCAGGGCGTCTATATTTCTCAGGTTGGTTTCCCCGGAGATTTATTTTCTTAAGTTATGGTTCCTAGGGCGTCTATAGGTCTCAGGTTGGTTTCCCCGGAGATTTATTTTCTTAAGGTATGGTTCCTAGGGCGTCTATAGTTATCAGGTTAGTTTTCCCAATTTCCACTACTAATCAATAGTCTATGCTCAATGAAGTTTATTTCTAAACTAAAATTAAGTACAGTGTGGAAGACGATGCCTGGCCGCGTTAAACAAGTTCCACAGGATTCAACAGAATGAGATAGAACGGATACGGGGCATAGTACTGATAAATCATCTACACGTGTGATATCGATATTGACTCTAGTTCTGAACCCTCTAGTAATAAGTTATAAGAAATATATATACTGGAAGTTATTTATGCGTTTTTATGTCTGACTCACGTCCTCTATAACAGTTTAAAAATAAATCGTTGAAATATTTAATTGTGAACAATGTTTGATTTTTAAAAGTTCTTACTTTATGCTGGCAGTAGCAGAAAATGAGGGGGTCTAGTGATTAGAACAAAACAGCAAAAATCACGGATTTTAAGCATTTACCATATTAAAACGTTTTTCACTTTTCAAAAGTTGTTTCTATTTACCGGAGAAAAGGTTGGGTTTGGTTCCGGGGTATTATTTGATTAAAGACGACATTTTACGGAGAAAGGTTTTAAGGTTTATGGTTAACAATAATACATAAACATAAAATACAGGGTTTCCCACAAAGGATGAGAGGAGTAAAGACGACTGAAAACTCTTAAAATGCGACGATCCCATGGTTAAAGTATTCGGCTTCAGCTATAGTAATCTAATGGCTTATATATATAAAATTGGACAAATATAGAAATAAGTTGATGGGAATGGTGTAAGGATAAATTCCGTACAATTGACTCTGAAGTCTCATCATTTGTGGGTAACCTTGTAGATTAATGGTTTTTTAAGGTTTTATAGAGATATATATATATGAATATGAATTCATTAATCTAAAAACCATTCATACGCCCGCAGTCGCACTTTGTAATTGATCCCACATGAAGAAAATAGAAGAAACTTTTCAAAAAGTTTTATCTTTCCCGCATTTTTGACTTTTATTCAATTAAAAATCAGGGATATTTATTCTTGCCAAAAAATAATATATGAAAATTAGATTACTATATTCCCTTGCATGGGTCTGAATATGGAATACTAAGGGGGAACGAAGGGGGGGGGGTGTCAAAGAAAAAAGGGAGGGGAAAAGGAGGGGGGGGGAGGTATTTCGTATAAAAGAAGACTGGAACATGAGTATTATGTCAATCAAAGTATGTTCATCAAGGTAAAAAGATTCTCTGTACAGTGAGGCCTAAAACGACTGTTAGACAAAACATATGATTTTGAATAGTTCAATGAAAAGACAGTAAATGTGCATTTTATATACAGTCATGACCTGAACACTCCGAAATAGTAAGACGGCTTTATAGCAATAAAGAAGTGTATTTGATGTTGTAATAAAGAAAATAGTTCTACTGGACACCTATTAAATCACAAATCAAGTGAAATGGGTCTGTTTACACTGAACAATTTCTGTTTCCCGGGCTTATTGGACTATCTAAAGTTATAATTTGAGTTTAAAAGTCGTCTTTCTATTCCAGAGTTTTCTGGTTATCACTGTAGTACATCCAATATCAAATACGATTGCTGAATTTGTGTCTTCTTATTCTAGTTTAAATGGTCTCACTGCTAATCCACAGTTCAAATCATATATTAATAACAGTCCAGTTAGAACACTAGACGTCGTCTTTTCAAGATTTAGAGGTTTTTCGTTCACAATAACCCAGAGGCAGAAGCACAAAGTAGTTACGAGCATGCACGCTCAATTTCGTGTAATTCCACGCGGCATGAGGCTTCGGCCTCAGGGTTATTGTGAACAAAAGACATCTTATAGTGTTCTATCTATATTGTTATTAATCAATGGTCAAAAGATACTTATACGCAAGATAATGAAAATACATAGCATTGTAATTTATATTTAAGAAATTAGGAATATAGTTTCCGCTAATGATATTTGTTTCACCATGAAACATTTGTAAAATAGTCTTGGCATTCTAACAATGTAACATAAAAAGTGTTGTAGGATTAGTAAAAATTAACTCTTTGCTACAAACTAAAATTTTCAAAATCATATTTCTTTGCATCCTGTTTGTGGAAAAGACTCAATTCCTTTTTTAAATTTTTGCAAATTATAGATAATAAAAATTGCAAACAATCTGTGGATGAAATTGTGTATTGGTCATACAATTAACAATTTAAGATATGCGTTAAACAATTTTTGGAAAATTTTAAGCGCAAATGAATTAAATGACCATATCTATTTTAAATATTTCAATGTATATTTTCTTAAAGTAAGTTTATTTAACTTTGACTTAATTATGTATTTGCCACATTTTAAATAACGTTTTCTATTGTTTTACACATATAAAGCAACATGTTTGAAAGTTTCAATTTACTGCTAAATTTGTTAAATGATTGATGATAAAAAATGTTTATAGCTTATTTTTTTTAGACGAAGCGAAATTTAAAGTGTATTCTCATTATCTAGTCGTTCTTCTGATCTAGATAATTAAGAGTGTTAAGACTAATTTCAATAATTTACTTCTAGGAAAACCTGTTATTTTTCTTCATCTTAGCAACTGCATACTGTAATAGGGTGAGCAGTTTTTTAAATACATTTTCATGAACAGTTTATATTCGATCATGGTTTATACACCTGTTTTTAAATACATTTTCATGAAAAGTTTCATATTCGATCATGGTTTATACTGCTGTTTTTAAATACTTTTTCATGAACAGTTTCATATATTCGATCATGGTTTATACTGCTGTTTTTAAATATATTTTCATGAACAGTTTCATATTCGATCATGGTTTATACTGCTGTTTTTAAATACTTTTTCATGAACACATTCATATATTCGATCATGGTTTATACTGCTGTTTTTAAATATATTTTCATAAACAGTTTCATATTCGATCATGGTTTATACTCCTGTTTTTAAAATTTCTCTTTATAATGCAAAAAGCTGCATCATTTTATGATAACAAATCATCTTTTTTCCTTTTCTCTTGACTGTTTTCTCTTGACTTAAATTTGGTGGTTTTTTAAATAAAAGATTATTAAAATTAAAAAGATGCTGTTTTATAAAAAATTCTCTTTTTAAACTTTGTAGGACCAGTTCGAGAAGCGGGATAGATTTAAAATATTGAGGTAATGATTTTTTGCAATATCTATCTATTCTATTTTCTATCTATTTGTACGTCTATCACTTATCATATAAAAGATTTTAAGAATAATGTATAAGGTTTACCTGTAGAAAAGATAATTTTTATTAAATTTTAATTCTAGTTAACCCTTCATCCATGCAAAGTTTTATCTGCTCAAGTTTGAATAAGATTATTTATAATTTTCAAAATTGTTGATTTCTATCGTAGTTTTTTAACTAGAGTGAAATGCGCATTTCTACTACAGGAAAACATATAAGAAAAATCAGAATTACACTTTTAAACCTGGAAAACCGACAGTATTTCCACATTATTGATCAGTTTAAATTTTGAAGGGCGTTTGTTTCTAGGGCATTGCCGTAATTGTTAGGAGGGTCACTGTGAAATTACGCTAACAATCCCTTTAAGAATTACTTAGCGTTTAATATTGAAAAATGTTTGTTCTAATTTTCTCGCTTCTAGCAAATTAAGAAATATTTTGATAAATTGTCAATACACCAAAACTTCTTTTATGAAAAAAGCTAATGAGAAAAAAAATGATTTTAGACTAAAATTTTATCTTACCAGATAGATTTTCTGTTCTCTAACTTAAACTCATGAGTTGTGAAGCGACGAGGTCACAAAACTGTACCAGTATGTTTGTCCTTCCTCTACTGTCTCACGTGGATTTAACGGTTCTGTCAATATTCCAGAATCTTTCAATCACAATTTGACCTATTAAACATAGCTTTTTAGCCTTTCTTCTTTTATACTTTTTTGCCGGCATACACTTTTTGAATCAAAAGTATAAGACTAACAGTAACAAATCCGTTAGTTTAAAGATTGTTTAATTATAGACCAAAACTTCAAATAGAAGAAACCGAACGCGTCTCACTCTGGTTAGTCCGGGGTGGTCTATCTAACTAACTGTGATTTATCTATATAGAGAGCTATGTGGAGAGGGGGTTCGATCTATTGGGTTTAGTGTTTGCTTGACTCTTCTGAAACAACAGGAACAGCTTAGAATGATGGGAAAACGAGGTACAGTAGTCGGCGTTTTATCAATACAATAAAAACGACTTTTCTATTTCAGTTTTGATTTCTAACACGCCATTTTCACACACTTTTACAAGTACACAACGAGAAGCTCTCCATTGTCCATGTCCATATTTTTGTGTGTCTATGTTGTTTAAAAGCTTGGTGTAGAAATCAAATATTTAAATAGAAAGTCGTCGCCATTTTATCTATGTATAAATTTGGCTTGTCTGTCTGTTTGTCTGTCTGTCTGTTTGTATCCAATAATCGTCAAAACGGCTGAACCGATCGGGCCCAAATTTTTGTGGGACATCTAGGGACCCCAGGGAAGGTTTATGAATGATTGAAATTTTAAATATTTGTCTCCATCAAAATTCGATCTTCATTAAATTTTTGAAAATTTTGAAAATCCACGAAATTTTTTGTAAAAATCCGCGAATTGTTTTTGTTTTGTTTTACGATGTGCACAAAGAGAACATGTTCACAATTGATTTAGAAGATGGGCGCGAAGCGCCCTAAAAGCCTAGAAAGAAGGGCGCGAAGCCCCTTGAATTTATAGTATTAATATATTCCAGGACGACTGTATTGTATACTGCTGAGGCATATTCATGGGGGGAGCAAGGGGAGCAGTGCCCCGCCTTTTTTACTTTATGCAGCACGGGGGGGGTGGTGCAACTGAACTAAAGTTAACAAACTATTTATTTATCTATTTTGTAATATCTTTTATAAAATCAATGTTATTTAGGCTCTGGTATCGAGGTTCACGAACCTGAGACAACCTACAACGAAGCCGACATCCATAATGCTATTTTGTCAGGTAGGAAGAAAAATATTTTTAAAAGATGCAAAAGTAACAAATATATAGTTTGTCTTTGATCAGAGCGATAGCCTTCTTTTGTAAATGCCAAGGTCCTTATTCATTAAAAGAATTTTACTTATGATAAATATTTAGATTGGGATTTATAAAATGTGGTATGCTTGTATCTTCAGAATTGGCAGACATGCTATGCATTATAACCTAAATTGATTAATTTTCTAAATCGAATTTGCGATAGATATAAATGCGATTAAGCACATTTAGGATAGCTTGCAAAACATTTACTTTTTTCTTTTTAAAAAATAGATTCTTCATGCTGCAAACTCTGATTTTCTAATTTTTTGCAACCCAATGTCGTCTGTTAAATAAACTAGTCGAAGTTTACTATAAATCAAAGGCTTCCAGCATCAGGTTGGAAAGATATAGAAATTTAAAAATTTGAGTTAGTGACAAAGACTCAATTCCTTTGAAAGTTTTTTTTCACTATGGAAATCTGAAAACCACTGTTGTCACTCAATTTCCATAAATCCAAGGGTGTAATGCAAGGAAAGTTAATTGCGGTCGTGTATACTTTGCGTACATATTGAAACCAGTTCTCTTTGGGCGGAATTTGTGAACAAGAATAGATGCATCAGTGTTCGTTTTGTATCCCGAGGAAGTTAAAAGCATTAAATTTTGATATTTTTGATAATTCACATAATAGTTTCCTATGACCAGAATATTTCATTGATTTTTTTTATGTGAAAGATGGATCCCATATCGGGCTTTGATATCCGTCTTGTGTTTGTTTACATTACCGCCCAGAGCCCAAAACTTAAGACAGAGTATCGTTAGTAAAACCAGTTTTAAACCCCGGGTTTCACGAATGGGGTTAGGCACTTTTGTGATTATCAATATTTTTGTAATGACATTATTTCTTCAGTTTTTTTATATTATGCATTTTTTTCGAATCTCTTAAATCAAAATCTACACAAAAGTAAAGACCCCAAAAAGGAAACTCGGTAGTTTTGTTCAACGATAAATTTCGACCTCAGAGACAGTACACTGCAGCACAAAAGATGTGTACACTTCTGAAATAACTTTCCTTACATTTACTTCCTTGCATAAATCTTGGTTTAATTTTGACGTGTGGAACATTCTCTAGAAAATTCACATTCTTTTTTGTTCTAGGAGACTTCTCTTTTATGAACTTTGACAGGTATTTATCTCAAAAAATTATTTTTTTAAAAGTTTTTTTTTGTTTTTATGATTTGTTTATTTTCATTCATATTTTTTGGCCAATATCTATTTTTTATTATCCTACTTTTTTTTATAATAATTTTTGTCGTTTACAATAAGGGTTTCTATAGGGAACGAAAAGTTTCGCGAAAAAATGCAAAATTTTCGGTCGCATTTTGCAATTTTTTTCACGAAATTTCGCATTTTTAATCGAAAATAAATGAAGCAAAAACGATGCAAAATTTCGCGAAAAAATATTTTGAGAAATTTGTTTTCGCTAAAATTCGAAATGCGAAAATTTCGCGAAAATATTTCACTCGCTATCAATTTTAGTTTCTGTTTCAATTTTTAATATTTGCATTATTTTTTCGCGAAATTTCGCAGCATTTTTTTCGCGAAATTTTTCCATTATTTATTAACGAAATTTTCGCATTATTTTTGTTGCGAAATTTTTGTATTATTTTTTCGCGATTTGTTCGCATTTTTTCGCGAAATTTTCGCATCTTATCACGAAACAAATTGAAGCGAAATTTTGCTAAAAACTTCTCAATAAATTACTAAAGGATGATGGTTATATAAAGTTTAAATGTTTTGAAGGGAGTTAGAGGTACTTCTCAATAAATTACTAAAGGATGATGATTATATAAAGGCGATTAGAAACTCGAGGTAAAATATTGAATTATAAATCTATATATATATATTGATTGTCTGTCTGTTTTTTTGTCCCTTTACCCCGGCCTAACCAGAGTTTGGTTTCTTCTATTTGAAATAAAACGTGCTTTGGTCTATAATTCACAATCTTAACTTAAGGATGTATCAATTCTATACTTTTTCATTCAAAATGTATATGCCAACAAAAAAAGTATTTTTAAAAAAGGGTAAAAAAAATTGTGTTTAATGGGTCAAATTGTGATCGAAAGTCACAGCTTTCAGTAATATTGACAGAACCGATAAGTCCACGTGTCTTTGTATCCAATAAACTTTATAAACAGATGAACCGATCAGGGTCCAAATTTTGTGCAGTACCTCAATTGTCAAATTCTTATAAAATACGCAAAAAAATGAAGAGGAGCGCGAAATGCCCTAAAACATAGTATCTCTAAAAAGAATACTAATCCATATTTTTATTGTTCCCTTTTTTGGATTGATTATATGTCAATAGAGACCGCAAAAATTAATGATTTAAAAGATTTTTCAAATAAAAATTATATTATTTCGAAACCAGGCACCATGCAAATCAAACTGCAATTAAATTGGTCAAATTACTAGTACGCTTTTGTAACCTTATAGCTCATTCAGTTTTAATTTAATTTTAATTTAATTTCAGTTTTTTGTTCTTTTCAATACCTCTTCAATTACAAAAGTTCTGATTTGTTGCCATTTCAAACAAGATTTTCAAGAACAAAAGAGTAAATTTCGTTTGGTTTTGAATTAATATAATCCTTATTTTTAGGGAACAAGACTCCGACCAAGATAATTTTTCCCGTCAAAGCCGTTCCAACAATATATTCCGGCAAAGCCGATCAGGCAACATGTTCCGTCAAAGCCGTTCCGCAAACGAAAATGTTTTCCGACAAAGCAGAGCCGACAATTTATTCCGTCAGAGTAGATCATTAAACGGAATGATGCGGCTGGGAAGATCCCCTCAGGTAGAGATGGGTATATTCGACTTTTATTACGTTCGTTAATTGTTCGTGAACAACTCATTTCGTTTGATTTTTCACTAGTTAAAAAATGATTTCGTTTGTTATTAAAATTATCGTTCTATCTATTTCGTTCTTTTATCACTGAACGATTTTTCAGTAAAATCGTCTTTCAGTAGAATCGTTTGTTCAATAAAATAGGTCGCAGTATTAAAAAAAACCATAGTTGCTTTCCAAAATTTGTTCAAAAACACTACAGTTTTTTTTAAATGTTTGTTTCTAAAATCTAAAATCGATAATTTTTCATTTCGTTCTTCCAAAGTTCGTTTTTTATTTAAACGACAGCTTTTTCACGAAAACTTACGTTTGTTCTGAAAAATTTCGTTTGTTCAAAAAACGATGCTTATCTCTAACCACAGGAGAACTTTTTCCGTCAAAGTAGAAGTACGGTGGATACAGGAAAGGGTGTATACTGACAAAATATCTAGGGCAATTTTTTTTCGTTAAAATTTACATTTATCCTTTCGTTTAGCAGTTCAAAACAAGCTTTTCATTCTTACAGTAGACCAATAATTTGTTACTGTCCCCCCCTCCCCCTCCTTCTTTATAACCCCTGGATACAGGAAATCTGTTCCGGCAAATGAGAAGTGACAACCTGGAAAATCTGTTCCGTCAGAGCCGGTCAGTCCTACCTGTGGCCGCCGAAAGGAATAATTGATTGGAAAATTTGCTGATTATAAAGTTTCTTTAACGGGGTCCAATTATTTTGAAATATATAATCCAAATGTCTATTCCTTAAAAGACTGCATGAGACATTTTTGTCTTAAAATATAGATTACAAATTTTTAACTTTTAGATATTTATTTCGATGAGCTTCCTTTCAAAAACAAAGACAATGTATTACATAATCGACATGGATGACGGGAGGTGGGGAGGGGGGGGGGGGGTTAAAACTTTAATTATTGCAAGCATCAATTTTTTATATAAATCTGATTTTAAATCCGAGAATATGGGATTTTATATGAAGTATCCAATTATTTTAAATCCTACTTTTAATAATAATACCCTTTAAATTCATCAAATTCAAAATTAATTTTTTTGTTTTGTTTGCGTAAATTCAACAAGAGACTGAAACAAAAGAAAACAACTTCACTTAAAAAAACAAATTATATAATGTTTTATTATTAATAAAAAGATTTTTATTCATTTTTTGAATTTGTTGTGAATCAATTGAGATTTCAGCAAGAACGCCGAAGACTTCATATCCTACGGGAATGACACAAAGGTAGAAAAAATGTCCCAGACTTTTTTTTGATCTTATATCTCTACAATTTACTATTTCACAAAGTAAAAATCGTTTTCGACTCTAATTCCGTTTTCTGGGTTTTGGATTACAATAACTAATTTGTTCATTGTTCAGCATAACTTTACTCAAATGCAGAATTCAACCAATCTCAATCTTTTTGCGTTGTTTTTAAAATATCGGCAAAATTAAATTGTTCGTAGAAAAAGTAAATTCTCTAAACTTTAGAAACCTGTAAAAACTTTTAAGCTCTTTGTTTCCATTTTTCCCAAGCAATGTTTATTTTTCAACTTTTTGTTCAAAACTTAAACTTTTTATCCACATTTTTGTCCGTACTGAGAGGTTTTCTATGACAAAGGAACTGGGTCTTTTCCGCAAACTTAAAGTTTATTGTCCCTCGATCTTTGCAACCTGGTGGTGTAAACCTTTGATATTATAAAGTTAAATTATTTGATCTAACAGAATTCATAGTTTAAATTATTTAGAAAGTGCGACATTTGGTTGCCAGATAAAGGGATTAGTTTGTGTCAAAGACTCGGTTCCTTTCTGTACTTTAAGTTCAGAGAAGTGAACATTTTTTTCTTTCTAAATACTAGTGATGGCCTATTTCTTAGGCCTAAAACCGGGCTTTCACACAATATTCATAAATGCCTGATTTTTGTTTGATTTGATTGTGAAGTAAAAAAGTTTTCATGTACTCAAAAGATGACACTGCCCTAATTTCAACGGTCCCCTTGAAACCATTGTGTTGAAGATAACGTTGTTTTCTGACTCGAAAAGTGTGTAATTCGGATATTTTCACCAACTCTTTTTATAAGTATGGCATGCGCAAGTCACTTTCGTAGAGAACCCGCAAATGAAAATAAACAACAAAAAGAAACTGAGACATTGTTATTTTTTTTATTGTTTCATAATTATTTGTTCAGTTTTTAAAGGCACCTTTGTAAACCAGGCAATTCCATCTTGAAATTACGCTTACAGTTCCTTTAACATCCAAGAGTAAGCTTAATCTAATAAACAAAAAAGTTTCTCGTAAAACATATTAATCTTAGTAATATTCAGGAGTAATGCTAGGCTTCAAACATTAATCAAAAACTTATTGGATCAAGAGATGTTAAAGAATCATTACAGGTCAACTATTAAATTCAGAGTGCTTCGCCCACCGTTGATACGCGTATATTTTATTAAAAATGTCGAAAATTGTAACACCCAGATAAGATTCAGTTCAAAGAATCTGCCCTGAGCTGGGAACTTTAGAATGGTGGATATCGAGATCAATGCTTAATCCTCTCTTTTTGCTAATCTCGAGACTAATATAATCTCGAGATTATGTTAGTCTTGAGATTAAATATATAGATCAACAAATTTGATTCTAAGAAAGCCAGATTTGTTCGTTTTCTTGATTGAAAGGACCATCACATAATTTCTCATCCATTTATATAGTAATACATTAATTAAGATTGGTTAAAAAAGAATCTCAAACGTATTATTAAATATTTTTCTTCACCGATTAATTTACAAAATGGCCGACAACATATTCTTTATTTGTTAGAAATTGCGGATTTCTCTCATGGGATAGAATTCATTTTCAAGGCTGTCATTGGTCAATACAATTTAAGAAGTATATTCCTGCACTCTCATTGGAGAAAACAATGTTGGATATCAAAAGAGATAGAAAAAGAGAAGAATAAGGACTGAAATTAAAAGTTTCCACAGTGGATATTCAGATTAAGTAATTGGAATTAAAGGATATCCATTCTAAGGTTCCCAGCTCTGGTACTGTAGGCTTAATTTTTATTGCTCCTCCTCCATTTGAGTTTCCGATTTACGACAGTACCATTTAAGCCTTTAACTAATCAAGGAATCCTTTAATACTGTGTTGGTAACACTGCAGTACCATTTAAGCCTTTAACTTATCAAGGAATCCTTTAAAACTGTGTTGGTAACACTGCAGTACCATTTAAGCCTTTAACTAATTAAGGAATCCTTTAACACTGTGTTGGTAACACTGCAGTACCATTTAAGCCTTTAACTTATCAAGGAATCCTTTAAAACTGTGTTGGTAACACTGCAAACATTGACAGATTGTACAATAACAATAACAACAAAAGAGTTAAGGATAGATCTATATAAGATTTAACTTCTCTGGAAAGGATACCCCTTGAGATAAATTAAACGATAGGATGTTTCCTTTAACGAGCATGCATTGCGATATATCAGATACCTCTTCCTGAGACTTTAATAGGAGCTATAGTATACATATATCACATCTTTACCTCTTTTCTTGTAACTGTACAATCGGTCATTTTGTGCACTGCATAGAATATTCGGGATTTTCAAGAAATACATATATGCAACGTCAGCTGAGTTGAGTTTACTAGCATAGTTGTACTGCAATTTATTCACCATTTGAGAGATTTACAAACTGAGTTTATCTCCTTTCGCTGATCAGTCAAAGGTTCAAAACGGTACATTTGATGATTTGAAGCTCTGTGCACGTTGGATCTCTTTAAATTACGCGCATATTTTATCTTAAAATTTAAATTTAAAATTATTGGGTTCACATCAATCAAAAAAAAATTATTTTAATCATTCTTGTCGTTTTAATTTTCTCCAATTTATTCTTTATATTATCTTCCTTTGTTGACGGTCCTTTCGGAAAATTGAAAAAAAAAATATTTTTCCGAAAAAATAATCATTATAATTTTTATTTTAGGAATATAATCAAGGATCATCATTATTATATCAGGAAAATTAAATGTTTAATTTGTTTAGTATAAATATATGTGAAAAATTTTATTTAAAAATGTTAAGAAATCCATATTAATGTGATTTTGATTGAAAAACACTGATTGTATAAAATTGTAAATTCAGAGATAGATCATGCCTGTCACTGTGTCACCATTGCAATACATCAAATTTCGTGGATTTTCTCAGAATTGTTTTGCGAGGTTTCAAATATTATGAACAGAAGCAGCTACTTAAACAGAGGCTGGGTTAACTAGTTACTTCTGTAAACTTGTAATTGTTGTTAAAATAAATATTACTAACTGCTGACAACCAATTTTTTCATTGACTTAACTACGCCGACGTTATGCCGGTGTTGAGACATTCTACAGATAAAATATCATAGATGGGATCATGTGTAGATGGGACATTTCATAAATGGGACATATTGAATAGTTGGGACATTTCATAAATGGGACATATTGAATGGTTGGGACATTTCATAAATGGGACATATTGAATAGTTGGGACATTTCATAAATGGGACATATTGAATAGTTGGGAGATTTCATAAAAAAGATATTTCATAAATGGTACATGGCATAAATGGGACATTGCAGAGATGGGATATTTCATAAATGGGACATTGCATAGATTGGATATTTCAGAAATAGGACATTGCATAAATAAGACATAGCACAAATGTGATATTTCTGAAATGGGACATTGCGTAAATGGGATATTGTATAAATGGGATATTTCATAAATGGGACAATGCATAAACCGGACATTGCATAAATGGGATATTTCATAAATGGAACATTGTATAAATGGGACATTTCATTATTGGGATATTTTAGAAATGGGACATTGAATAAATGGGACATTGCATAATTGGGATATTGTATAAATGGGATATTTCATAAACGGGACAGTGCATTAACCGGACATTGCATAAATGGGATATTTCATAAATGGAACATTGTATAAATGGGACATTTCATTATTGGGATATTTTAGAAATGGGACATTTAATAAATAGGACATTTCATAGAACATTTCATAAATGGAACATTTCATAGATAAGAAGTTTCATAGACAATATTTCATAGACAGATAAGAATTTTCATAAAAAAGTAGCATTTTTCATTTAAAAAATCATGAATCTTAGATTTATAAAAACAAAAGAGAACGTAAATAGTGTTACGCAGTGTGTGTTAGGTGCTTGACCTACTAAGATATCAACAAGAAAAACAGTGTACGTGAATATCGAAAAATATTATGTATTTTGAAAAAATAATCCGTGACAAACTTAGTCTGTCCTTAAAATGTCCTGTGTATGAAATATCCTGGTTATAAAATGTCCTTTCTATATAATGTTCTGTCTATGATATGTCCTGTCTGTAAAATGTCCTGTCCATAAAATACTCTGTATATTATATCTCCTGTCTTCAGAAATGTCCTGTGTATGAAATATCTTGTGTCTGATATGTCCTGTCTTTACAAATGTCCTTTCTTTAGAAATGTCCTTTCTTTAGAAATGTCCGGTCTAGGAAATGTCCTGTCTATAAAATCCCCGTTTATGATATGTCCAGTCGATAGAAATATCCTGTCTTTAGAAAAGTCCTGTCTATAGAAATGTCCTGTCTATAGAAATGTCCTGTCTATAGAAATGTCCTGTCTATAGAAATGTACTGTCTTTAAAAATGTCCTGTTTAGGAAATGTCCTGACTATACAATGTCCTGTATATTAAATCCCCCGTTTATGATATGTCCTGTCTATAGAAATGTCCTGTCTTTAGAAATGTCCTGTCTATAGAAATGTCCCGTCTTTAGAAATGTCCTGTCTTTAGAAATGTTCTGTCTATGAGATGTCAAATTTATGAATTGTCCTATCTATGTTATGTCCTGATTATATATCCTGATTCTCAACCTAAAAGTCAAGTTTACATTTACTACAATCTGGGCGAATAATCTCACTAGATCACTTAATGCAATCAATGCTCAAACTTAAATCCTATTACTGAACAACTACAGTGATTTAGGTTCCTAATATGTAAACGGAAAAGTTGGCTACAGTTACACTAATGCACACAGATAGGTTTGAAGAGCTAGGTATTATATTTTTACTGTGTTTAATAAGTGCAAGTTTGTAGAATTTCATTACAAGGTGTTGTCTGCACAAGAAATGCTTTTATACAATTATTCAATAACCCGGACAAAAATTGTAACAAATTCGTTGTCTAGGAAATCATTTCTTAATCACAATTTGTGAAAAACTCAACGGTAAAATTAATCATTTCTTTATCATCATTATTTTAAATCTTAAGAAATTTGTTTGCTGATTTTGTTAAAATCTTCAAATGTCGTCTTTTCAAAAAATATTCCGAAAATCTACGGAAAACATTTGTGTATAATCAAACATTACAGAAATTTGAATAAAATCCCTTATTAGAGGAGCTACGAGGTCACAAAGTCGAACTAGTAATGACCTCCTCTTGGTGTCTATTTTAGTATTAACAGTTGGATTTGTAATGAAAAATAAACGTGCCTGAATATATATATATTTTATTCAAATAGTTTACATTATATATTATCATCATTATTTTTCCTTTATTACTACAATTGTTTAACCAGGCTGCTATATGCACACAATTTGATACTTAATACTTCATTTCAGTTCTACATTTTTTACAAAATTGTTAATTAATTGTGAACTAATCGTTCTGTGCTTTTATAATTCCTAGCCTCATGGGTAAAATAACAAAGAACAGTTAGTTCACAGAAAAAAGAAGAAAAAAAAGTTTTTTAAATTTTCTAAATTATCATCTTAATATTTACATTTATTTGCAATGTGATTACGGTTTTGATTCTTGACTATTTTATAAACTAAGATTAGAATTTTAGCCATTTAAACTTTTGAATTTGCTTTAGTTTGGTAGATACATTGTGCTTTTCCTGATTTTACTACTTCAGGACAACTCAGGAATTTTATCAACTTGTCCAACCTCTTTTATGCAAGATATGAAATCCATAACAGATTTCATATCAATGTTTTTAAATGTTTTGATAGGTGATCTTAAATCTTCAATTATTTTATGTTAATTTATGCTTCAAACTTAAATTTTCTAATCCCATTATCTTTGCAACTAGATGTCGCGTAGACCTTTGATATTTCTAACTAAATATTCTGTTAGATACTAATCAAACTCTAAGATTGAAACCATCAGGTTTCAAAGGTTTGAAAATTTTAAGTTTGTTGTAGAACTCAGTTTTCTTTGTTCGGCATGCAATGCCTTGAAAAACTAAAAATATTAAAAGTTTTTGTTCCATTTCTTAAACTGTTTTATTTCGTTGAACCATGTTTGGTAGATTTCTGTTCAAAAGATTTTAATGATTTAAAGAAGTTCTCTTCAACTTTCAAGACTTCGTTGCTAGACTCCCTAAAATAAATTGTTTCAAATTTCAATATTAATTATTTAAAATTTTCATTTTTTTCATATTTATTGATTATTTTAAAACATATTTTAATAGGACTGTTGGCGCAGTTTGAAGTGAATATGACCCTTTGCAGTAGAGTTGAATACCGATTCACAATAATACCTTTTAAACTTAGTTTGGAGCAAACATTTCAAGATATTCTTGTTTTTCTATCTAATAACTGATCAGATTGGAGGTTCTGTGTACACGTCACTTGCACATTTATGCAGAACAGATAAAGAAGAGAATTTGAAGAATTATGCACGGTTTGAAAGCGATAGCTTTCTCATTGTTTAGGGTACCTTCGGTAATCGTGGATGGAACTCTAAATCAAGGTGTTACTTGGAATTATAAATCTGCATTCCTTTTCAACAAATTTATTAAATCATAATTTGAACTGATTTTGAACTGATTTTGAACTAACCTAATTCAAATATTGCTCCTCTATTCCCCAACCTCTGGAATCTAAAAAAGGCTAATTTAGAAATATGTTGATTTAGAAATATGTTGATATAGAAATATGTTGATTTTGAAATATGTTGATTTTGAAATATATTGATTTAGAAATGTGTTGATTTAGAAATATATTGATTTAGAAATATGTTGATTTCGAAATATGTTGATTTAGAATTATATGTCAATTTAGAAATATGTTGATTTAGAAATATGTTGATTTCGAAATATGGTAATTTAGAAATTTGTCAATTTAGAAATATGTTGATTTAGAAATATGTTGATTTAGAATTATATTGATTTAGAAATATATTGATTTAGAAATGTGTTGATTTAGAAATATATTGATTTAGAAATATGTTGATTTAGAAATATGTTGATTTAGAAAAATGTTAATTTGGAAATATGTTGATTTAGAAATATGTTGATTTAGAATTATATTGATTTAGAAATAAGTTAATTTAGAAATATGTCAATTTAGAAATATGTCAATTTAGAAATATGTTGATTTAGAATTATATTGATTTAGAAATATATTTTTTTCAAATACCTTGTAAAAATCAAAAAATTAATTGTAAGTGGTTTTTTAAGGTTAACTAATTTGAAAAAGATCAAAATAGATAAGGGAATCCCTCCCATAGATAGGGGAATCCCCCCCCCCGCCATTAGGTTTTATTGTAGTAAAATTTTGTCTAAAGGCTCCATAAGGAGAGTAAAAAAGTTAATATTTGCTGAAAACTTTTTAGTTTGAAAATCATTTTATATTTAACGTAGAGGAGTACAATCTCAAACATTGTCAGTCACGGCTTGAAAGGGGGGGGGACAGGGGCCGGGAAGCCCCTCATCGAGACGTGCCCCCTTCCCATCCTTCTATTTTTATGTTCACGCGTGATATATACTGTATAGTAAAGAAAATTTATCATTGGAATAAAATTTTCGTAATTTAAGAACTTTTTGACTTTCGAATGATGTATCTATGAAAATATGATATTTGCATACAATTCTAAAATATAACTTTTGTTTTTCAAATATAAAGTTTTGTACAATGATATCTATAGTAAACAAAAACACGCACGAGACCTAAATAAAATAATGTTTTCCTTTCAAAAAAAAAAATTTATAGATTTTCAAAATGAAAGTTGTTGTAATTCACAATTTGTTGTACAACAATTTGTGAATCATTTTAATCTTTAGAAAATTATCTACCTTTAAAACATTTTATGATTTTAGATACGACCGAATACAAAGGAATTGAGTCTTTGCCACAAACTCTGATTTTCTAATCCCGATATCTTTACAATCCAATGTCGTAGACCTTAGATATTTCAAACTATGAATTCTGTTAGAAAACTCAATTCCTTTCCTTTAGTTGTATATATTTTGTCACATGACTAAAAAATTAATTGTGGATTACTTACGGATTTATGAATTCTGCATATGCAAAGAAGGAAATTGCCAGAATTTCATACTTTTCCAGATTTAATAAGGACACTATATTTCTCACTGTTAGTCAGATAAAACGAACATGATAAAAATTTCTGTTAAATTTTCATTTTGTAATTTAGCAAAATTACACAATTGGTTTTGAAAAAACCCCCCCCCCCCCCCATCTAAGGTAGTTACGTGTAAACTAATTACCAAAATCTAGAAATAATGTCTAAATTGGTCTATTACAGTCTGTAAACTATGTAATTAATCCTTATAACCCTTGTTTACCCTGAGTGTGTAATTAATGCCTTAAATTACTCCGAACATGCCATTCTATTAAACCAATTAGGTCGTTAACAAGTCTTTAGATAAAACTATTCATGAATAGGAGGGGACAAAGTTTTTTTTGTAAAAGGTACTGTAAAAACTATTCATGAATAGGGTGGGACAAAGTTTTATTAAAGGGACTGTAAAAACTATTCATAAATAGGGTGAAACAAAGTTGTGTTAAAGGGACTGTAAAAACTATTCATGAATAGGGTGGGACAAAGTTTTATTAAAGGGACTTTAAAAACTATTCATGAAAAGGGTGGGACAAAGTTGTGTTAAAGGGACTGTAAAAACTATTCATGAATAGGGTGGGACAAAGTTGTGGTAAAGGGACTGTAAAAACTATTCATGAATAGGGTGGGACAAAGTTGTGTTAAAGGGACTGTAAAAACTATTCATGAATAGGGTGGGACAAAGTTTTATTAAAGGGACTGTAAGAACTATTCATGAATAGGGTGGGACAAAGTTTTATTAAAGGGAGTGACCGGCTATATAAGGTAGTTGAACTGAGTATGGAGTGTTGTGGGAAAACTTCTTTTGGATTCATTTGAGACATATAAAACTTTTTAAAGATCTGTAAATCCTGAGTTTGAGCGCAAATTCGACGATCAAAACTCATACTTTGGGGGTGCAAATATAGCAATGTCTATTTCACAATGTTTTTTTTCTGATAATCCCCCTTCAGTACAGAAATGCGCAATCCACTTTTGTATACAAGCAACAATTGAAAATAATAAACACAGTGATATCATAATTCATACTTGATTAAACAAAGCTTCTCAGTGTACCGTATCTGAATAGGGATTAGTCATCTTTGCATGGAGGGTTACTTGAAATTGCAATTACGGTCTCTTTAAATACACTTTCGATGCATTTCTCAGGTAAAAAGAAAGGTCAGGTATCAAGATTATGATGCACCCTGGATTTATGTATCAGGTGAATGTTTTAAGGATATCAAGCATATAACTCTTGAATTCTAGTCAACAGCCCCTTAAAGTTATATTGTGCACTAGACTAAAAAAGGTTAATAAGCCATGTTTTTCTATTTTGAGAATTTTGCTGTGATACGAATCTGACAGTGAATTATTAATGCAGTATATTGTGGACAGAAGGCGAAACATAAAGACACTTGTATCGGTCTTCTTATATTTTTTACAGAGGTTGACGTTTATATCAATACAATGAAGACGACATTTAAATTTAATTTTTGATTTCTTGCACGCTTTTTAATTGACAGCTTTTCTTTTTTCCCCTGTATCTATGATGATTTTTCTCGGTGACACTTAGGTTTACAACTGATTCATCTTGGGGACACTTGGGTTTACAATTAATTTACCTTGAGGACACTTGGGTTTACAATTAATTTACCTTGAGGACACTTGGGTTTACAATTAATTCATCTTGGGGACACTTGGGTTTACAACTGATTCATCTTGGAGACACTTGGGTTTACAACTGATTCATCTCGGGGACACTTGGGTTTACAACTAATTTACCTTGAGGACACTTGGGTTTACAATTGATTCATCTTGGAGACACTTGGGTTTACAACTAATTTACCTTGGGGACACTTGGGTTTACAATTGATTCATCTTGGGGACACTTGGCTTTACAATTGATTCATCTCGGGGACACTTGGAATTACAATTAATTCATCTCGGGGACACTTGGGTTTAAAATTAATTCATCTTGGTGACACTTGGGTTTACAATTAATTTACCTTGAGGACACTTGGTTTTAAAATTAATTCATCTTGGGGACACTTGGGTTTACAACTAATTTACCTTGAGGACACTTGGGTTTACAATTAATTCATCTTGGGGACACTTGGGTTTACAATTGATTCATCTTGGGGACACTTGGGTTTACAATTAATTCATCTTGGGGACACTTGGGTTTACAGTTAAATCGAAATGAAAAGTATTTGGTTTTTTCTACAGTTAGAAACAGAAAGGTTTGGACTGAATGTCATCTTTGTTCGTTCTTTATTTTTTATCATTCCATAATTTCTAAAGGTTTTCCCCCAAACTATAACTTTTATTCCCTATATTTGTGTAACCCGATGGCGTAGACCTTTGATATTTCAAATAATGAATTCTGATTTCTGTTATCCATAGTCTGTAATATCAAAGATTTACACCACCTGGTTGCAAAGATATAGGGATTAGAAATCTTAAATTTTGCTGCAAAAACTTGATTCCTATCTAGAAATGTTCAGAGCACTTTTCGGAAATAACTACAAACTTCAAAACGACATTTGATAATTAATCTACCATATTTGATTACTTAATGCAAGATTCAGTCTCCAGAGGGAAACTCCTTAAATCCAAATTATTTATAAATCAAGATCCCGAACTTTCTATTTCTTAATTCATTAATGACTTAAATAGAAGTTTGGAAAACTCTGATATTTAAACAATTTATTAATATTAAAAACAAATGCAAATTAGATTTTCACTTTTTTATGTATTAACCCTATCACGATTAGGGGGGTGTGTTTTCTTCCCCTCCCTCTGGTTTTTTCTGAATAATTTAAAAACGGCTTACATTAGAACGCTAAATTTTCTTCACTTTTTCAAAATCATAGTTGTTAACAAATTTTGATAAAAAAATATTTTCTGTTATGCATAGGGTAGGGTGGAGAATGGTCAAATGGCGGCTCGGAGTTTAAAAAATCAGAAATGGTTAATAATTTTTTTATTAATTAAGCTATTGCAGGGCTTAGACTGATATATTAAAAAAGGTCTTGAAAAATGGATATATTAACATGCATCATATGTCAATATTTGTTAAAAGTAAAAATAACTATTTTTTAAAAATTTTTCGACATACTTTTTGAACTTTTTAAAAATCCTCCCTTACACAACAAACAATTAAATTTAGATGTCAAATTTTTTTACTGAGCAAGCCCTGAAAATTTGGACTAGAAACATGTAATACACTCCCCTATCTCAACTCTAATGGCAAAATCATGGGGGGGTTGGAAAACACCCCCCCCCCCCTCACCAAATATATATTAGACAAAAATAGCCCAATCGGGATAGGGTTAAAGTGTACTGCAGGGATTGATATAATGTTGACAAAAAAACTGAAGAAAATTTCCCACCGTGAAATAAAGAAATTCGAATTTAATTCCACAAATGAAAAAGCTACTAAGGTTTGAAAAATAAAGAAAATAAAGAATAAAAATGTTTTAAACTTTGTGTACAAAGAACTGTGGAATCATCACATTTAAAACGAAAATCTGTGAATTGTCTCCTCTTTTCCTTTGGAAATTCTACAGGGTGTTTCAAATTCAAAAACGCATTAATAAAAAAGGGCAACATGGCAACGGTAGGTTCTGCAATAATAAATAAAGAATGTATGAGTTTTTTTTGTATTTTGAAAAGATTTTTTTATCCCAAGAGTATACCAGGTACCGCACTCCCTTCATCTGGAGAAGTGTTTTAACCAAAGAAAGTTATGATCAATTCGCTCATTAAAAAAATCCCGCGTATGATTGTGTTAATATAAATGCTACGCGCGTAAACTACCTTTAAAAGAAAATGGCGACCCCCTCTTCCCAACACGAGGATAGGGAATCAGCTGAGACATCTTGTCAAATCTGCCACGAATTACTCTAAAATAAACAATGTGTACTGCAGTGTTGCCAATAAAAAAGAGACTTTACAGAAGGCTGCATGTGTGGAACGAGGGGAGGAAGGTCAGCCACAACAATTTCCAGTCCGGACCACATTCTCCACATTTTCTCGCCCGAGCGACCTCGAAATCCTCGTCCTTCCTTTAATTTTTTTTAAGTGTCTAATCCTCAAAGATGAAATTATTTTTTTTAAGAATCAGGCTACGTAAGGGCATAAATGAAATATTGAATTTTTGTTAATCGGAAAAAATAGTTTCAATTGAATTAAAGTTTTCGAGTTCAATATCTTTTCAAATGTTTTAATTTTGTACGCGCATTTTCAGATATTCCTGGTGAGAATGCAACTTTAATCTTTTTTTCATAATTATAGTGAAAACCATAGAATTTTTCCGGAAAAAGATAGGCAGAGGAATGCCAAATATTTTGCTATATATTTTATATCGGAAAGGTTAGCCATTACGGAGGCAGAAGAGATTTACCTCAATGAAGTTTGACATCTCATGGCTTTAAAGATTCCAACTTGATGTAATCATTGAAATACTTAAGTCTACCCATTTTGTATGACTAGATTTTTAAAAAATTATAAACTTATAAAACACATCAAAATTGAAGGACAATGATTTCGAGGTGGCTAGGACGAGAAACTGAGGAGAATGTGGCTTGGACTAGAAATTGTTGTGGCTGGCCATACTCACCTTGTGGAACTATCTGTTTCATTATATCTATGATTCCCTTAAACCAAAAACTTTTTATTTCTTTTAGCTTAAAATGATACGCATATTGATTTTTTTCTAATGGATATAAAACGCCAAAGCTCAGAACTTAGGGTACCAAATGATTCAAAATTAGTCTGAACTTTTTTACCTAGGCTGTGGTTTGCTTGTAGTTTCTGGAGTCTTCTTGTTTTTCAGGTAGATCGGATAAATCATGCCAGGGGGCTTCTCTTCCGGGCCAAGGACTTCCGGTTCCAGGATATCCGCTTCTGGTTTTAGGACTTCGTGATCTAAAGCAGTGATTTGAGATTTTTAATTGCTTTTTTCTCTTTATTCTATTGATTCTTCAAACAAGACGAGAATTTAAAAAACAAATTTTAAATACCTTTTGAATTATCGGAGTTCTGATAATATTCACTTCGATCTCGCAATCTCCCAAAGCTTCGACCAACTCTATAATCAGAGAGAAAACGTATTTGATGCAATCATATTTTAATTCAGTTACTGCAAATAGGAAAGGGCAGTTTTGACTTTGTGAAAAACGTTCGTTTCATTTTGTTAACGGAGAAAAAAATCTAAAATCAAAACGATCGTTTTAGAAAACTATCGTTATTGAAAGGAATGAAACTAATTTATGATAGTTTTGGAATGAAACGATAGTTTTTGAATGAAAACAAAACTAACCGAACGATCCGTTCTTACTTTTAAAATTAACTGAAATCTTTCTTTTTTAGCGGTTGGAACTAATCGATAACAAAAAGGCTAGGATAAATAATCAGGGATATTACCTAGGATACATAATCAGGGATATTACCTAGGATAAATAATCAGGGATATTACCTAGGATACATAATCAGAGATATTACCCAGGATACATAATCAGAGATATTACCTAAGATACATAATCAGGGATATTACCTAGGATACATAATCAGGGATGACACGGATCCGTAGGGCCCCCTTCCAACCCTGTTAAACCGGTTTTTTAAACAAAAAATGAATCCAAAGTAAATGTTTTTTTTTTGCCACAAACTCTAACTTTGTACTCGCTATCTTTGCAATTCAATGTCAGAGACCATAGACCATATAGTCTAGGTTTTATAAATATCAAATGTTTACACCAAATGGTTGCAAAGATGAAGGAATTGGAAAACTTGAGTTTTGGCAAAAACTTTTTTTTTGGAGGAGTGAGTTTAATAATAGTAATAATAATTAAGAATTATATTGCTTATAAGGATAATTAAAAAAATAATTATGGTATTAATTGATGAAACAAACCATAAAAAGAATAAAAATAATAAATCAAAATAGTTATGATAATAATAATGTTATATTTTGAATTTGTAATGCAATGGCTCATATAAAATGAACTTTTCAACTTTGTTTTTTATTCAAATAAAAAGCTGTTAATTTTAAACAAAATTAACATTTTGAAAAGTTATAAACCGTTCCTTGGGTACAGTAGCAGCCCTTCATATGCTGAAAATAAATCAATATTATATATTTTTAAAAGAAAAACAAGATTTAGACAAAATAAAATGTCTCTCTTTTAAAGATAACTAACACCGTAAAACATTCAGATTTAAAAAGATTGAAAGATATTGTGTTCAAGCTTTGGTTTTACATTACTAACTTGTGTGTGTAGACATTTTAAACAACAACAGGCTCCTTATTTGCTTTAGATTATCAGGAGTAATTGGCGAAATTTTGATATTTCAATACAATAAAGACAAATTTTTTTATTAAATTTTTTATTGTTAACAAACTTTTTTAAACACAAGTTTACGAGTAAAGTAATCAAAGATACGCTTTTTTAATTGACAACTTCTGTGCTGTTTAACAGCTTGATATAAATAAAAAAATTTAGTCGAAAGTCGTCTTCATTGTATCGATATAATATCCTACCACTGCATACACTGTAGGTATGCATAAGGCATATACATTGCACACATTGGATTACTGTGTCTAGATATTACCTGAATTAACCACAGTGAGAAAAAATAAGAGAAAGAATGCAGGAAAGCAAAATTTGATCATCCCTAAACAAAAATTTGATCATCCCTAAACAAAAGTTCATCAAATTTGAGCATCCCAAAAACAAATATTTATAAAATTTGAGCATCCCAAAACAAAATATTTATAAAACTTGATCATCCCAAATAGACAAGGTATAGTCTTGATAGGATGAATAAGAAAAAGACTAATATACATGGTAGTCTTGATAAGATACTGAAACAAGAGACTAATAAAAATGGTAGTCTTGATAAGATACTAAAACAAGAGACTAATAAAATGGTAGTATTGATAAGATACTAAAACAAGAGACTAGTAAACATGGTAGTCTTGATAAGATACTAAAACAAGAGACTAATAAAAATGGTAGTATTGATAAGATACTAAAACAAGAGACTAGTAAACATGGTAGTCTTGATAAGATACTAAAACAAGAGACTAATAAAAATGGTAGTCTTGATAAGATACTAGAATTATTATATATTATTATATTTTCCAAATTTAATAAATTGTTATTTTCTTTACAAGGTTGATTTTTCATTTTCTGTAAAACAAAAATAAATTTTTTCTTTCAATTAAGTAATTTTTTTTGCTAAAATATATGATTTCTAAAAGATAAATAGATAGATAGATAGATAGATAGATAAATAGTTAGATGGAAAGTTTCTAAGCAAATAATTTATTTTCTTTGTTTTTTGCTTTAGATTTGGTTTTTACGTCACCCATACTTATAAGTATCAAGGTTTAATGCAAGGAAATATATTTCAGAGGTGCACGCATCTTTTGCACTGCAGTGTACTGTCTCTGGGCGGTAATGTAAACACAAGATGGATGTCGAAGCCTCCTGACATGGATTCCATATTTCACTTTAAAAAATCAATGAAATATTCGGGTCATAGGAAACTATTATGTGAATTATCAAAATTATCAAAATTTAATGCTTTTAACCTCCTCGGATACTAAACGAACATTGATGCCTCTATTCTTGTTTACAAATTCCGCCTAGAGAGAACTGGTTTCAATATGTACGCGGAGTGTACGCAACTGCAATTAACTTTCCGTGCATTATAACCTTGCAAAGAATAATAAAAACCTCAAATTGCCTGAAGAGTTGTGTTTAATTGTCTTTTTCATTGATTTAATAAATTGTTCAACAATTTTGAAGCATTTCTCTTGTAAAAATGGTCAAAAAAGGATTATATGAAATTATTTAAGTTTAGAAGCTTCATTACACAAATTCAAACGAGAAACAGTATTGCAAAACAATTGTATCAATTTGTGCTTCAGGATCATCTTGAACGGTCCAATAAAGATTGTGATTTAACAACAAAAATATATGTATCAAAATCATAGAAGGGAATGAGAAAGAGTAAAGGAAACCTAGTTATATATACACTATACAGCTTACACCTTTATTCTCCAACCCTCGGTATATTTACGGAGATTCCATGAATTCCACCTCCCCCCCCCCTCTTCATCACACCTTGAGAATTTTTTCAGCTTAAAGGGACTGTAAGTGAGGGCTACCAAAGAAAACAAAATGTATGTTAGATTCACAATCTCAACGGCATCAAGTAAACCGTTATTTAGCCAGCAATAAAGAAGTTGATGTTGTTATTTAGTCTAAAAACTGTTGATTTATGTCAATATTTTTTTTGTATCGACCAAATAGATTGTAAAATACAATAGATTGGCAGTGCTCGGCCCCCTAGCCTGTTCTAGTCGCAGCGCTCGGCCCAGAAATTGGCTTAACCTTACCTTACCTCACTTAGTCAATTTGATAATGTGGCCTGCAGGGCTCGGCCCCCCCCCCCTAGCCTGTCCTAGTTGCAGCGCTCGGCCCAGACTTCACAAATCTAACATTCGACCTACAAAAAGTGTGCATCCGACCTACAAAATGTGTTCATCCGAACTATAAAAGTTGTGCATCCGACCTTCAAAAAGTGTTCATCCGAACTACAAAACTGTGCAATTCCGACCAACAAAAAGTGTGCATCCGATCTACAAAAGTATGTGCATCTGACCTACAAAGGAATTGAGTCTTTGCCACCAACTCTGATTTTCAAATCCCTATATCTCGGGATTACAATGTCGTAGACCTGTTACATTTCAAACTATGATTTCTGTTAGATCAAATAATGTAAATTTGAAATATCAAAGGTTTACGAAATTTGGTTCCAAAGATATAGGTATTTAAAAATCAAAGTTTGTGGCGAATACTCAACTCCTTGTGTGCAACGGGAACAGCGAGATCCTTATGGAATAACTATCAACTATATACTGACAAGATCTGCAGTTCCTGTGTAGGTCGGATCTACAAAATAGAATGTACATCCGACCTACAGCTGTCGTAGATCCGATGTTGCAGTAGGTCCGAAGTATTGTAGGACGGAAGTACTGAAGGACGGAAATGCTGCAAGACCGAAGTAAATGTTATAATTAAATAATAAATCCAATTTCATAATTTTAACTTTTACGGACCTGCAATTGTTACGTAAACGACGTAGAAAAACCGAAAAACCAAAAGATCGTTTTCAAACCATCGCTTTTGAAAAGGATCGTTTTAAAAATAAAAAACAGATTCTTGTGCCGCCAATTGTATATCTTCATGGTGTAGTGCATCCATTTAAAATATGGTTTGTATTAAACGCATATTGAGGTCTAGAGAAATCATTATACTTTATAATTAAATGTTATAGTTGATTTAATTACCCCATAATTAACATCTTAATGAAGTTAGTCATCGATGACTAAAATATAGCTATATGTTTGCACAAAATGGGTCAGGGGTATTAAAAGGAATGTATGCCTTATTTTAAGCGATTCTTCATACAAAGACAATAGCTATGCCCGATAGATAAAGATACCCTTGACAACTAGTGATATGATCAAAAAGATTATTCTACGAATTTCTACATTAAGTTTCTTTATTTAAGCAAGATTTCCAGAGAAACCACAAAAAAAAACAGTATAAACAAAAAATGACCAGATTTTTTAATTTATAGTTAGTTAAACAAAGCAACAGAGGCATTGCAACAGAGGCAAGGTTGCAATGCAAGGAAAGTTAATTGCAGTTGCGTACACTCTGCGTACATATTGAAACCAGTACTTTCTGGGCGGGATTTGAAAACAATAATAAATGCATCATTGTTCGTTTAGTATCCGAGGGGGTTAAAAACATTAAATTCTGATAATTTTAATAATTTTGATAATTCACATAATATTCTCCTATATGACCAGAATATTTCATTGATTTTTTCGTGAAAGATGAATCCCATGTCAGGCTTCGACATCCGTTTTGTGTTTACATTACCGCCCAGAGACAGTACACTGCAGTACAAAAGATGCGTACACCTCTGAAATAACTTTACTTGCATTACAACCTTGTACAGAGGTATCTATGAGAGGATGTACAACTTATTTTGAGTAAGGAACTAAGTAGGGCAGGGTTGTAGAGGTTGACCCTCAGCGGTCAGGTTTGGTATGGTGGCGTAGTCAGGCGGGCAGATAAGGGCACGTACGAGAATAAAGAATAATAGAGTTGTTGAAGATGAGGGGGGGGGGGGAATATGCCTTATTTATTTCAAAACTGAGAAATTGATCAAAGCCGATTTTGAAGATGTAACCCTATCTCTGCTGGGGTACTTGAAAACCGGGATATGCGGGGGGGGGTCAATTTGCCCCCCCCCCCCTCTAAATCCCATGTTTGATGTCCAAATATGACAAATGATACATCATTGGAAAGCTCTTGTGCTCTACTTTTAGAATCTCCAAAAAAATTTGCAAATTTGCAAAAATTGAATTTTTTATCGCAAAATCCAGTTATATAGTAAAAATGTTTGCAAAAAAAAATTTGTCCAAAATGAAAAACTATATATTTTTGAAAAGCCCTTGACCATGCCATTTCAAATATGCAAAAATTTTTGCAAAATTTTAAATAACCTGATTTTTTATTAAGAAAAACTAAAAATGTGCAAATTTCCTTTGACAGGTTGTTTGCAAAAAATTTGCAATTTTTTTCGCAAAACTTGTGCAATTCGTTTTCTTATGTCAAAGGCTTTCCAACAAGCTAAATTTTATCAAAATCTGACAAGTGGAAGTGGGTCAAAACAAAGATTTAGTTTGTTACAGGAAAAAACAGTCATTCAGGCAGTGTGCCAGAGGACTCAGGCAGTTAGTATTAAAGTCCGGTTTTAGGCCTAAAGGGAGGGCTGTGGGTATGTAAGAAAAGTCAGAAAATTTCAACAGCCTCAGACCAATACTTTTTGAGTTATGTAAAAAAACTACAGGGGGGGGTCAACTTGACCCCCCCCCCCAGCAGGAATAGGGTTAAAAGTGGCATAGCCTTATACTTCTAGCTTCAGTTTTAAAAAATTCTATTAATTCGTAACGTTAGATTCATAATATTTGTGTTTACAATAACCCCCCTCCACTTTCCTCCCTTTGAGAGGAAAACTATGTTTATCTTGAAATATCTTGAAATATATGCTTTTAACTGAAATTTATGCTTCATATTTTCATACTTGATTCTAATTTAAGTTGGCAGGTTTCAAATTATGATTTAAAAATATTCCTTTTTTTTTAAAGCTTTTAGCCATTTATCGACTGCAGGAAACGGCGTAATTTTAAATGAAAACTAGTTTTAAATTTGGACAATTTCCTTCTTTATTTCATTGCAAAACCCAAGAATTCAGTTTTATGGCGACGCCAGAATCTTAATTAATAACTTTTAAGGTTTAAAGGGTACCACTGTTAATCGGTTATGCCATGGTCGAATATGTCCATCTTTTAAGGCGTGAGCATTAGTTGAAATTTAGTCTACGGGTTGATAAAGGATATGTTAAAAATCCTTATAATGATTTAAGATTAAGGATACGATTATGAAAATCCTGTATAAATAAATAAAAAACAATTGATTTAATAAATTAATGAATGAATAATCAATTTTTACAGGAACAAAAACCTCTGTAAGTGAATACCTAATGATCCCATAATCACAAAAAAAGTTTTTCAACAACTTGTATTATTACGTCATAGAATTTCCCCATTTACCACAAAATACATGTTTTACTTTAACTTGATAAAGTTAAAATGAATAAAAAAACAATTAAAGAAAATCAGTTTCATCCAACAATTTGCAAATCGCATAAATGTTAAATGTTTTTAGATTGGCAACCTCATTGATGCTCCTTTTATCCCAAGATGAAGTAATGCGAATTGCTTAAAAAAAGCTCTTCTTGAAAAAAATTGTGTTTGAAAACGCGAAACTTTTCCATTTAAAATTAAAGTTATTTTAGTTTCATATTGCAACGCACAGTGAGGCTGAAGGAAATCAAGACTTTTGTTTCATCCAACCCGGGGACTTTTTTCTAAAACTGCATGCCTCTACGGAACTAATGAGCTATAAAAGCAACTTCTCCTATGGGGATTGAAGTAAATCCATTTTTAGAGTTTGTAACGAATTAGAGATCATTTTGTTGGAGAATTGCAGTCTAATCAAAAATCCTCGTTTTTGGTATGCTTTTCATTATACAAAGCCTGAGAAACAATAAAGATATACTGAAATAACAATTCAGAGCCCGCGATTTAAAAACTTTGGCTCGAGCCGTAATTCCTTAAATCCGACTTTAAGACTCAATCTGACGACAGCTTGTGTCACGTGATTGACAGCTGCAAGATCTTCGGCTCGACTTAAGGAGTTAGGCCTAGTGAAAATAAAACCGGCCTTGGTTGGTTTTATTGGAGAATAAGGCTCAATAATGAGAATTGTTCTCATGAAAACCCGGAATGCGTCGAATTAGTCAAATTCTATTATGAAAATCCGCCAAATACAATATTAAACCGTTTTTTATACTCAACTCTGTGGAAAATAAGATGCAGCTTGAATCCGAAAGCTCAAGCCGTAAATAAGGCCCAACGACGGTTTAGACCCAAGCCGTATTTTCACGATTTTTTTTTAAATCGCGGGCTCAGGTGTTGTTCAAGGATTTATAATCATTTTTTAATAATTTTTTAAATCTTTTTAAATGTTTGGAAATCCTTTTTACACTTAATGCAAGATTTATTTTTCGCGGAAAATTTCATTTTGTTAAATAACACCCCTTTAAAATGGTTCAGTCAAAAAAGGTCAAGTTTTTAAGAAATATTCAACAATTTAGGCCTTTTTTCATAATTTTGCTATGACCAAAAATGCAAAAGTTACATGCAAAAAGATGGTAAATATATCATCGTTTTTTCAGGTTTCCTCTGAAATTTCCATTTTTAACTCAAACTCCTGTAAACCTGGGCCTGCTTTTGCCTGAAAGGGATTCTAACTTAAGGGGGTTGAGTTTTTTTAGTTTTGGGAACATCATCGTAAACCCCTCAACAATGCCAAAGTTTGCATTTCAAGTTTTTGGAACCTAAAAGGCCTTGAATTTTCGATAATTCTGCAGTTCTCCAACAGAAGAATGTGTGCCTTAATTCGTTAACAATTCTAAAATTCAATTCATTTCAAAAATCCCCATAGGAAAATTTAGTTTTATATCTCCTTAGTTTCGTAGAGCCATCTTGTTTTATAAAATAATAGTCCATTGGTAGGGTACAAGACATGTATTGATTTACTTTAGCCCCACTAAGAACGCCGTATACAAAATAATATATAGAAAACACTATTGATAAATTGTAATAACACTCGTTGTACTGTACTGTTCAATGTACAATATCAATTTTGTAATGATAAAGTTTGTATTATAATTTGTTATTTCAAAGTAATCTTATGTAATTTAAAATTGTGAATTATAATAATAGACTTTTACACAAAGCTTTTCTGGAATTTTATAAAGATTTTTTTATGTTTATCTTATCATCCTTGTTTTGCTCATATATTTCAAATATTGAAGAAATTTTTTTTATATTTTTAATCTGTAATTTACATTCCCTTTATTTGCCCTGCAGTGTAAAAAAGGAAGGAAATGGCATTATTTTCAGGACGCTTGTTTTCAACTTACAACAGGATATGCGGCAATATACATCTTGAAAGGAAAGAAAACTTTAAAAATGTAAACCTATATTTATTTTACATTTTCAGTCATTTATTCTAAAAAAAACATTGTCTAAGTAAACAGAATGATGAAAAGGGAAAATCTTCTTCTTTAACAAAATGATAAGATAAGTACAATTGTTGTTTTTAAAAGAATGATAAGACATAAGTACAAAAGTCTTATTTTACTATAAGATGATACAAAGTACAATTGTCCTTTTAAAATAGTGTTAAGATAAGTACAATTGTCTTATTTAACAGAATGATGATAAAAGTACAAATGTCTTATTTAACAGATTGATGAGAAAAGTACAAATGTCTTATTTAACAGATTGATGAGAAAAGTACAAATGTCTTATTTAACAGAATGATGATAAAAGTACAATTGTCTTATTTAACAGAATGATGATAAAAGTACAAATGTCTTATTTAACAGATTGATGAGAAAAGTATAAATGTCTTATTTAACAGAATGATGATAAAAGTACAAATGTCTTATTTAACAGAATGATGATAAAAGTACAAATGTCTTATTTAACAGAATGATGAGAAAAGTACAAATGTCTTATTAAATGTCTTATTTAACAGAATGATGAGAAATTACTAATGTCTTATTTAAACAGAATGTTAAGATAAGAACAAATGTCTTATTTAACAGAATGATTAGAAAAGAACAATTGTCTTATTTAACAGAATGATGAGATATTAATATTTATCTTTTTTTATCTGACAGAGCTGTCAGTTTTTTCAATCATAATTGTGTTTTGTAGCAAAATTGATTCGACCACTTTTAAAATTGTTATTTTCTTATTTGTAAAGTAAAAACAACTAAGATTTGTGTGAAATTTCTTTCAAATTTTCGCCGAATTAACAATTTGAAAGTTGTTTCATTCTATGGAAGCCGGTTTTTGTTGATCAATTCAAGTTACTTTTTTAGAGCAAGGTAATCCAAGGGTTGCAATCGATGAGAATTTTTCCAATTACTCCCTGAAAAGAAAAGCAAAAATAATGCTTTATTGTTTAAAAATGTTCAGGGCCAAATAAAAAAAAAATATAAATGAGTATGTGAGGAAAAATCTAAGGCCAAGGCAATACGACACCTTAAAATTAACCCAGTCAAAAATAAATGCAATTTTAATAGCATGGATCTATGTGTGACTTGAGAGTGTTATATATAAGATTTACAACGGTGTTCTTTTTACCTTTCTCTGAAGGATGAATAACCTTTTTTTACGCTAATAATTGATTATCTTCAATTGGGGTTTCTGCAGTGTAAAACAGACAAATTTACGCTGTGGAAACAAAGAAAGAATTTGTTCAGAACTTTTAAAAAAAACGATATGTTACTCAGGATACGTTTTAAAGAGTGCCGTTCTAGGACATTTTTTTCTCTTTAAAGTAACTTGAAAATACGTAACTGACAGACAGTTACCTAGATTGAGGAATTGGCTAGAATTATAAAAAAAAAAATTGTAAATAAAACTATTTTTTATTCTTAAATATACATAAGTGTAAATGTAATATCTATATATTTATAACCTAACAAGTAACGATTTTTGCTCATATATGATATATATATTTTTGCTCATATATGATATATATATTTTTGCTCATATATGATATATATATTTTTGCTCATATATGATATATATATTTTATTTTCGTTACATTACATTAATCAGAATATCCAGACTTAAAATAAATCCCAATTATGCTAGTTAAGCAGATTAAACTACTATAAAAGTACTTATGGCTTTAAATTGTATCCGCAGATTTGTTTAAGTATTTTTCAGTAATTTTAAAGGAAAAGATAATAAACGCAAAACAAATTTAATTGTTAAAAGTAATTAATATAAATTCGTATTGTGAATGAGTTTATTTCCATAGAGATCCAAACTGCTATTCAAAGTTTCAAGACTTGGTAAACATTAAAGTGCTGCAACTCCTTGGTCTTTTTACAAGAAGGAATGAAATTGCTAAAAATCATTTAAATTTTTACTTTCAACATACGGATTACTGAATGTTGCAGGGTGTCCCAATAAATATGGGAATTGAGACGGTTTAAATATCGTCTTAGATTTCCTATAATCAATAAATGACTTAAAGTGCATAAAACAACTTATGAATGTCAACTGAGCTTCCCAAAATGTAGTCTACCTTCTTTGTATCTTCAATTTACCAAGATATTAAACATTCAAACAGTTTTGATTTTTAATTAACTTGAATATAGAAAAAAAACTTTCTAATATCTCCGTCAATTTTAAAGGTGGAAAAATGGTAGACCACATTGTGTATATCCCGAAACTAGTAGTTTACGTTGTAAAATGTTTTAGCTCTGATACTCCAAAAAAGTGCATATAAATAATCACACATAGAGAAGTCGTCATTTAATTCCCATGTTTAAGGATTATTATATAACTATCATTATAAACCCAATCTAGCTTTTTCGCAAGTCATTGAAGTCTGGGTTAATTAAAGAGACTGTAGAAGTAATCTCAAGTGATCATTCTTGCAAAGATGACAATGTTCGATTCATAACGGAACCCTGGAAACCTGATCAATTCTTAAAAATGTTTCTATTTTTATGTGTTATAATTTTTATAAAATAAAATGGTAGATGGCATGTTCATCCATCATATTTTTTCTCCTTTCTCCATCTGCACGTTCGCAGGTTATCTTTTTTTTTTGTCTCCCTTTGCCCGTCCATTTATGGCGCTGTTTTTGAAAGAATGTTTACGAGAAACCCGATCAATAACGAGAAAGATATTATCATTTTTCCAAGTTTAAAAGTGTTAAAATCTGGTAACTTCTCTGCATTTTCCTTCCGTAAAATTGCTCAAAACACTTTTGTAGAGAAACCACAATTAAAAGTGATTGGTTTCTAAAATGATAAACATTAATATCCAATTTATTCTCGATCAGAAAAAAAGCCTGTAATGGTTTTATTGTAAATCATGCATTGCCATCGTTGCATATAATGATATAGGGTCACATGAAATAATGCTTACAGACCCTTTAAGTAAATAAATGAAATAATTTTTGTGTCTGTATTTAGTGCCTAATTGAATTTAGTCAGTAATATGGATTAAGCTTATGTTGTGCTGTGACTTTCTGTAAGTTAGTAATTGATCAATTATAGATTTATTAAGTGGTGCATACGATTCAAAACTCCATTAAACCATTAAAACATAAATAGTTGAATTTTCTTGCTTTATCAATTGTTGAAAAAGTGATTTATTTTTGTCTGCATAAAGAAAATGCAGAGAACTTGAATCTGTTTATTGTTTATTCAAAAAAGAATTAAAGGATCGAGAATTTATAGCCCTTCATATATTAGGATCACTGAAAATCAGGTTTACAGTGTCCGAATTTAATGAATTTAAGCCGCGTCTCAAATCCCCATAAAAACCGGTTTCAATTGAGCGCCGGCTTAAATCTTGAAAAATTTTAACAATTTTAAATGGAACCAACCATATTTGAGCCGTGGCTCAAATTCTTTATATTCGGCCTCAAATATGATGTAGAATCAAAAATATTATATTAATAGCCGAAAGTTGTTCTTTCTCCGTAATTGCGACTTAAGTCTCCCCGATTTTCCAGCGAGGGGGAAATCCTCCCCCCCCCCCCCTCTCCCAACCGTTGCCCTTTTAAACCAACTCTGCCTCATACCTTATTTTTTCATAATAAGACAATTGCCAATCTGACAATCATTCGTCAAAGTTTTAGACCGACTTCTTTGGTTTTACCAAACAGTAGCCTTTCAGGGGCGTATTCAGGAATTTGTCCAGGGGGGCTTAAATTTTTAACCTTTCCAGGGGGGGGGGGCTCAGCACCCGTTGGGGCCTGAAAACCCCCTGAAATCAATAGATTTCACTGGTCCAGGGGGGCTTAGACCCCATGGCCCCTCCCCCTGAATACGCCCCTGTGGCCTTAGTCATATACGTTTTAAAATTGTTTCTGGCCTAAGTCTAAAGGATTAATTAGTAATAATATTGATGATTCTCAGCCATGGTTTGCAATGATGGAAAACTATAGAGCTTGAAGTTAAAAAACCAGTTATTCTTAACTTCTTAACTTTTGAACCTATATTTCACACATCTTAAATATAGATTTTCAAATTGGCTCTATGCTACATTTTTAGGAATATTTATTCCACCAATTTAAGTGTATTTTGAATGATATCAAAATATTACTGAAAATATTCCGAAACGAGTTGTTAATTTTACCTACGCACTCTATAATTGTGTATACTCTCTGTTTAACCCCAACTCGGAGTATATATTTTCTCTTCTCCTCTCTGCTCCATAAACTTCACTTTACTGTAGAAATTTAACAAATCTAAAACAATAAACATTCTCGTGGACATTTTTAAATTTATATAACAACATCACAATTTATTGCTTAAGTACATAACTTTAGAAAAAATATTTTATCTGTGAGATTACACCTTAGGTTAACAATGTAAAAAATCAATTATATATTTGATTTTTCAAAAAGGAAGACGATTTAAAGTATGATTTGTGAGAATTTCCGTCTGGTTCTAGAGCTCTTGTTTTGGTGGTCCCACCGGAAGAGAAGGATTCAACTCACTTGAAAAAAATCAACTTACCAAATTAAGCATTAAATCTGATAAATGCTAGAATCAAAGCATACAAAACTTAGAATAGATTTGCATTATATATACTGAAAAAAGTAAGTCAATGAACTCAAAAAAATCCATTTGATCAATCGATTTCTGGGTCATCAAATCAAACACTAGTATTTAATTTTCGAACTCATTATTTGCTAAAATCAACTACTATATATAAATCAATTACTACAGTGATAACCAGAAAACTGTAGAATAGAAAGACGACGTTGGAGCAAAACTGAAGTGCATTTGATGTTGTTACAAAGATAAAAGCTTTACTAGCAAGTTATTATTTCACTTTCAAATAAAATGGGTCTTTTTATACAGCACATTTGCTGTGTCTCATGTACATTGGCCTATTTAAATCCATAACTTGAGCTAAAAAGTCGACATCCAATTCCAGAGTATTCTGGTTATCACTGTATTATAAAAATCAAAAGTCTGAAAATCAGTTTATTAAATCAAATTCAATCAATCAATTCCTAAAAAGTTACCTAGTGTTGTTAATTCTGACAAGAACAACAGTTACTTCCATAGTTTCAAACTGTCCTTCCCAACCCAACCTATAGAGGATATATACATATATATCTGTAAAGGAGCTGAAAGCTTAAATTCAAGTGGCCCTTTATGCATAAATGGCAATGCCCGATTTACAATGGTACCCTTGAAACCTTAATCTGATCAAAAATGTTAAGTGTCTCCATTTCTCCATCACTTATTAAAAGCAATAAATGCGCTGGCCATCTTCGCAGAGAACCCGCAAATAAACAGTTTAATAAGAATCAAAAACATGAAAATATAATTCAAGGTTTCAAGGGTACCTTTGTGAATAGGGGATGTCCCTTTTTAAATGGAAGGTCACTTGAATTTACGCTTTAAGGAATTTAGTCTTTACCACATTCTCAAATTTTCTAATCAAATTATCTTAACAACCTGATGGTGAAAACCTTTGATATTTCAAACTTCTAACATAATTCATAGTTTTAATTATGAATTATTTTAGGTCTACAATGATAAGAGGCTTGGCAAAGACTAAATTTCCTAGCAAAATAAATTGAACTGAAAACTTTTAAAAGAATGATTACTGAGAAATCAAAAGTTGTGACCAATTGAGAGATCACTGATCAGTAAATCTGACGTCTATATCCTAAAAATTGTCAAATAAAGAGGTCCATATGTCCATTACCATAATAAAAGATGAGAAATCAAAACGTTAAAATATATTTAAAATATCTATAAAATCAGCGAAATTTACAAAAGATCAAATTAGAGTTCATTATTCCAGAAAATTGTGTATTCCATATTTCGTTAGTTTTCAAGTAGATGATCAAATCCCTGCATGCTGAATATAGACGTTTGATTCATAAAATTCAACAATATTTGACAATTTTCTCTATCCTCGATGTTCAGTCAAAGGTTTAAAGGGTTGGGTCGCGAATCTGGGATGCCGATGGAAGTTCACTTGAAACGAATTATTAAGAAAAATGCATATCAGACCTGGGTATTAAAAACACTTTATTTATTAATAAAAATGAATATCAGACCTGGGAGTTAGAAACACTTGATTTATTAATAAAAATGAATATCAGACCTGGGTATTAAAAACACTTTATTTATTAATAAAAATGAATATCAGACCTGGGAGTTAGAAACACTTGATTTATTAAGAAAAATGAATATCAGACCTGGGGGTTAGAAACACTTGATTTATTAAGAAAAATGAATATCAGACCTGGGAGTTAGAAACACTTGATTTATTAAGAAAAATGAATATCAGACCTGGGAGTTAGAAACACTTGATTTATTAAGAAAAATGAATATCAGACCTGGGAGTTAGAAACACTTGATTTATTAAGAAAAATGAATATCAGACCTGGGAGTTAGAAACACTTGATTTATTAAGAAAAATGAATATCAGACCTGGGAGTTAGAAACACTTGATTTATTAAGAAAAATGAATATCAGACCTGGGAGTTAGAAACACTTGATTTATTAAGAAAAATGAATATCAGACCTGGGAGTTAGAAACACTTGATTTATTAAGAAAAATGAATATCAGACCTGGGAGTTAGAAACACTTGATTTATTAAGAAAAATGAATATCAGACCTGGGAGTTAGAAACACTTTTCTTGACTCTCCTAGACACATTCCATCTACTGGACTATTCAACCCAGGAACATTGGACAATCCTTGCCCGTACAATCTGTACATAGCTAGTATTAGATAATCCTTGACCGTACAATCTGTAAATAGCTAGTATTAGATAATCCTTGACCGTACAATCTGTAAATAGCTAGTATTAGATAATCCTTGACCGTACAATCTGTACATATAGTTCACTTGCATGTAAAATTATAATTTTATATAAAAAAAACGTATACCCGAACGGTCCATAGGGTTCTACTCCGTCTACAACAGAACCAAACTTGGATCCATCCTCCCTGTAATAGAATAAATGTATTTTACCATTTTTCTGTCCGATGCCACGATGTAAGTGAAGTTTGCGCAGTGGTACTGCGTGTAACTCTCTTCTCTGTACTCTCGGTATTTATTGATTGTTGATGGAAGACGACAACCTAGGCTTTTTCAAATTCGTTAACAATGTTCAACGTATCTATATCAAATTCATTAATTGAAACTTTATCTATAATCTGTCAGTTAAAATTTAAAAGAAATTTGGATATTGTGTTTAGAAAAATAACCGTTTTTTAATTTACAACAAGAGGTACCCTTTTAGCCTATTATTTATCTAAATAGCAATAAAGAAGATATCGTCATTTTCTATCTTAAGTAGTGTTGAAATATTATTTAAAAAAAAAAAAAATCAGAAATTTAATGAAATATTAGATATATACGAATGCGTCGAAAAAAAATCACTGACTATTGGTTGTAAAATCTGAGTTATTTGTTTTGAATTTAATTGATTATTTTACGATCCGAGTTGCGACTTTCTGAATTTGTATGGACGCTACGTTCTTCAGCATGATAGACGCAACAGATAGAAGTAAGATTAGTAGTGATCAAAAGCGCTTATTTTTCGCCGTAAACCTTTCATTTTTCGCGAACACTCCCTTTAAGTAATGTTGAATTCAGACAATTTTCTTCAATGTTTCTGCAATGTAAATGCGCAGTTTTTTTTAAACTGATATTTTTTTAGAGAAAACCCAAGAATTTCTCATTTATTCATTATCAGACAATGGTTTTATAATGGATAATTGAAAAATCATGTTAATAAAAGTAAACACATTTGTGTTCTAAATCTGGGGAACAAGCATTGATCTCCATCTTATGTAGATCTAAAGATTAATTTAATTTCTATTTGAATATCCCCTGGTCAGTGGTTATCATACCCTGCGCAGGATTAACTATAATGAGGGATCAAACTTTGATCTTTAAATTCAAAAGTGCCCACATCGGATATTGAGATCAAGTCTTTAAGATTATTAATACTATTAATTAATACAGAAGTGTCGATCCCAGTTCCAAATGATAACATCAATGTTACACAAAATATGGTTTTATAAAAACAAAATTCTGTTCTCATCATGTAGTCAATAGATCTTGGGTCAGCGACACTGAAATATAGAAAGCTCTGAAAGTTGGTCATCAAATATTTAGCCTCGACTACAAAGTGTCGCAACGCCTTGGCCTTTGGTTTTAGTGCACAAAATCACTTTTTTGTAGTCTTTTGTCTGTAATACATTTTAACATTGTAACGCGTTCTTTTTTAGCTTAATGTAAAAGGAGTAATTGTAATAATACTGCTTGACTTTAGTATTAGATTGTGCACATTATAGTTTGCAGGGGAGATTAATGAAGAAAAGAGAAAATGTTTTAAATTACTCCTAGAAACTGTTAAGCTGTTCTTTCCCCTCTCTGCTAATTTCTGACTAATAGTATGATTTGCTTAATAAAAGCTCATTTATTTATACAACTTACCCCCATTACACAAAAAGTTTAATACTAATTATCGAATAAATAAATACATTCATGTTTACCTAATAATAAATTTTTATTCATATGCAGTGATATCCAGAAAACAAGGAAATAGGAAGACGACATTTTAGAAATATCAAATGGTTTTACTTATAACACTTATTGAATCACTAATTTAGTGAAATTGGTCGGTTCAAAATGCACAATTGCCGTGTCTAATAATCTCATGCTCATTGGATATAAACTTATAGCTTATAATTCTAAAATTCGTCTTTCAATTCCAAAGTTTTCGGGTTATTACTGTAAATAGTAAATAACATTATAAAGGAGCTGATTACGCGCAAGAAGTCAGTTTTAATCCCTATAAATTTGCAACCTAATGGTGAAAACTTTGATTAATTTTAGAATTTTTATCAGGTTGCAATTATATAGGTGTTAAGCAATTTAAATGTAAGCTTATTAATCAGTTCCTTGGTTTGTTCCCCGAAATAACTTAATTTCCGTGATTATTTTGAAATCAATAAACATTAAAGTTCAATTTTATATGAAACGTTATCCATAGTTTTGGATGTTTGAAATAGAATAGCAAAAAATTAGTTATGGTATACATAAAATAAAAAATATTAGAAAAAAAAACAATATTAGAATATTAAAATCTTTTTTAAAAAAGGTTATAAATTGTGTTTTTAAATTTTACCAAAACCGTTAAAGATGGATCGAGGGGAGGGGGTCAATTCATAATTTCGAGTAAAGATGGCTTACCTTAGTGCTAGATAATGAATATAAAGCTCATCATCAACTCTAGCGATCATCTGGCAATCCTCAACTGCATGTTCAGTCTCCCACCGATAGATATTCTAAACCAAATATTAGTAAATGAACATTAGCGGACGTTTTTGGGCGTTATTGAAGTTCCAGGACGTTTTTAACGGTTTTGGGGCATATAGTGACTTTGGTTTGAATATATTGGACGTTTTTGGACATAATCAGACAATATTGTGCAAAATCGCACAATAATGGACGTTATTTGTTTTTCAATATGGGGTTAATCCGTGTATGGGAAAAATTGAGCGATATTAAACAATATTGAACAATATTGGATGTTATTGACAGGTTAAGGACTATATTGGACAGGGCTGGACATTTCTGGACAATTGTGGACGTTGATGGACGTTGTACGTTATTAGTAGTCTATAATAAACGTTCCTAGACGTTTTTTGACGTTATTGAATCCAAAAGGATGTTATTACACCTTTCTGGACGATATTTGACCTGCATGGACGTTACTGGACATAATTAAACGAAGATTTTTGGTTTTTATTGACTTTTTTACTTCTGTGGAAAAAGGTCTAAACAAGTTTGTTTTCTTTCAAGAAAAATCAGATAAATAGTTTCGAACAATTGTGATTTAACGATATGGTACCCGAACACCCTTTGATGATCCATCATCAAGTTATTTGATTTTTCGTGAACATTCCGTTTTAATCACCCATAATTTATAACAATGTTTTTAATCCCTTTTCGGCAAAGGAATTGATTCTTTGCCACAAATTTTATATTTCCCATATCTTTGTAACTTTTTGGTGTAAACGTAGATTCTTTTATCTAACAGAATTCATAGTTTTAAATACCTCTAAGGTCTACAACACTGGGTGGCAAAGATAAGAGGGATTTTAAAAATCAGAGTTTGTGCCAAAGACTCAATTCCTTTTCATGTTTGTCACCTTTCCTCTCATCTCTGGGTCCCATGTTTTATCGTTTAGTTTGACAAGCCTGACATCAAAGTAAAGTGTGGCAGAGGGAGGGATAGTTCCATCAATTCCTAAAAACAGCTGTTAAAGTCAAGTGTGGCGGAGGGAGGGATGGTTCCATCAATTCCTGAAAACAGCTGTTAAAGTAAAGTGTGGCAGAGGGAGGGATGGTTCCTTCAATTCATGAAAACAGCTGTTAGAGTAAAGTGTTGCGGAGGGAGGGATAGTTCCATCAATTCCTGAAAACAGCTGTTAAATAAAGTGTGGCAGAGGGAGGGATGGTTCCTTTAATTTCTGAAAACAGCTGTTAAAGTAAAGAGTGGCGGAGGGAGGGATGGTTCCTTTAATTTCTGAAAACAGCTGTTAAAGTAAAGAGTGGCGGAGGGAGGGATGGTTCCTTTAATTTCTAAAAAACAGCTGTTAAAGTAAAGTGTGACGTAGTGAAGGATGGTTATCTCAATTCCTAAAAAAACAGCTGTTAAAGTAAAGTGTGGCAGAGGGAGGGATAGTTTCATCAATTTCTGAAAACAGCTGTTAAAGTAAAATGTGACGGAGAGAGGGATAGTTCCATCAATTCCTGAAAACAGCTGTTAAAGTAAAGTGTGACGGAGGGAGGGATGGTTCCATCAATTCCTAAAAACAGTTGTCAAAGTAAAGTGTGGTAGAGGAAGGGATGATTCAATCAAATCCTGAAAACAGCTGTTTCAACAAATGTTCACATATCATGATAAAATTCAACAAAACCGTGAAAATTGGCAAAAATTGAATCAAAATTGAATTGAAATAAAGAAAAATCGAGATAATTAGAAGTAGAGACAAGCGAGGAAAAATTTATAATGTCGAGAAAAATGGAGAGAATTGAAAAATGTAGAAAAGTGGACAAATGTAGGACATGAAATAAATTAATATAAAAAATGAGGCAAATGGGGGGAAAATTGAGAACATGTTATGACTCAGTATAGATGGATTGTCATCGATAAGAATACACAAAAACAAATGATGGGGAATAAGGAAAATTTTTGGTAAAATATAGAAAAATGTAGAAAAATATCTTTAAATCATTACACCTGATTCTCCATATGCTAGATGAGGAGGAACGATCATCTTAAACCTGTCTCCTAAACATCTTCCTGCCAGAGCCTCCTCGTATCTAGAGATGGGGCACGGTTGTTTAATAAATCCCGGGTTACTCTCGACGCGCTCCAATGTACGTAAAATGTCGTCTCCTAGGATAGATAGAAAAAAAGACGTCACTCTCGCCCCTAAAATCAGTGACATCATATGAGGTTTTTATATAACTTTCATAGTAGACGACATTTTTCCAACATTAGAGCGCATCGAGAGTAACTAACCTTATTATACAACCATGGGATAAGGATTCAAATAACTATGGTCGGTGTTTTTTGAACTTTTAAGGTTTTTGAGTTGTAACATTTGCCTTAATTAAAATTTTCTAAACTTTAAAATACAAGGAAAACAATCAAAAACGATCATTTATTGTTCGTTTTTTTGCCAATGTTTCCTATTAGGATCAAGTAAGTGCAGTGTAAGGAAAGTAAATGTTTAGGATTTCATCTAGATTAATATTTTTAAAAAAGTTGCATCCAACAATTTTCTGCATTAATTAAATTTAATGACAAATGATGGTAATGTTTTGTATTTAACACAAAACAAGTTTCTTCAATTTTTCGTTTCGTTTTTTGATTAAAAGAGAGATTTGATACAAATTGAGATGGAACCCTTTTAAAAATTTTCCATCACTAATCCCTGTAAGATGCATTCGGAACCCCACACCTCACATTAAACTAAGCTAGTGGGTTGGTTAAATAGGCCTATGATAGGCCGGGTACTGTACAAAGTCTGGCCGCACCATTAAAGTTAAAACCAAGTTGGCATAGGATAGGGTCTTGTTTATCCTTGTTTATGTTTTTAAAACTAATCATTTTTATTTGTGGTTTTGACAATAGAGAAATGTACAGATTAAAAAGATAGAAAACGTTATTTTCCACATTGTTGATCAGATAAGAATCCAAGAGTACCGTCATGAATCGGACATGCCCTTTTTTAAAATGGACAGATGACACTCCCTTAAAATATAAAAAGTTACCCTGCAATGATCTGATGGTGTCCCTGTGTGAAGGGTCCAAAAGGAGCATTTCGAGCAGCGCTGGAATCAAACACTGTTCCGTTCTCCAGAGAACCCTGAATACAACGAATGCCCACTTATAGTGTCGTCTTTCATTTTACATCTGACACTTGTGACGTCATGCGTAACAAGTAAATTTTTCTGTTGCCATGTCTACTGTACTTGACAATTTATTTGAGAATGCCTGATTTAAAAAACGTATATTTTGCGAAAACACTGAAAAAAATATATACTTTTGTCTTCAAATTTTGGGGAAATTATTTTATCTCAAAATCGGGGTCGAAAATTAGATTTCAAAAACGTCAAAGTTCTTTGAAAACCCTGCTGTCACGAAGGCAGAGGCATTTCTCAATTATAAATTATGCAAGCTTTAAAAAATGGTTCTTAATAAAAAGAATTTAATTTTTAATGCTGTTTACCATTCAAAAAGTTATCGTTTAAATAACGATGAGATTTCATTAGAATAGGAAGACGACATTAAAATAATATTTAATTGCATTTGAAGTTATTAACTCACTTTAGAAAATTAAATATATTTATTTATTTGTTTCACCTCGTACTCGACAGCCAAGACGTCACCATCTATCACCACTCGCTCACAACTTAATTAAAGCAAAAGTTTTAAATGTTTATTAATCACAACCAAATTCTTTAAAGGTCAAAATGAACTTGGCTATGGGCTGCGTGAAGTTTTGGGCTTGTTTAAACTTTTCTATTAAAGATCAAATCTGTTTACAGGGACTGTGACTATAATTTCAATTGACCATTTAATGGAAAAGTTGGAGCGCGCCCAATTCTTCACGGTCCCCTGAAAACAAGAGCAGCAATGAGCTAAATATCTTCTTTTTTCCTTCTTTGGTTCTGCTGCATAAATCTGCAACTGATTGTTTAGAAAAACTCCAAATGAAAATTATCAATTTTCGGATATAAACACAAAACTTATCCTTAGGGTACCGTTTGTGAATCGGACTTTACTTGTCTGGGTTTCTGTCCGTTTGTATCCCATAGGCCATAAACGTCAAAACAGCTGATCCGATCAGTTCCAAATTTGCTCTGGGACCTCGCGTGACTCCAGGGAAGGTTTATGGATAATCAAATTTTCCAAATTTGCCTCCATTTTGAAAAATTTGAAAATCCACGAATTTTTTTATAAAATCCTCAAAATTTTTGAAATAAAAGCCTAGTTTATACATATATATGAGCAAAGAGCTTTATTATATAGATTATCTGTTAATCACATACCTCTCGTCATCAGCCTGCAAATAAATAGAATATCAAAATAGTAAAAGTTTTTTTTAATTCAAATATATGACATGGATATTTAATAATATGTCCTCTAACCTCCTCTAGAACTCCGAGAACTAATCCTGATTGAAACTTTTCCCATCGTAATCCATTCAAATTTACTGAATAAAAAGTAAATAAAAAGATTGTAAATATTTAAACATTTCATTTGTAAATATTTAAACATTTCACTTGTAAATATTTAAACATTTCATTTGTAAAATATTAAAACATTTCACTTGTAAATATTTAAACATTTCACTTGTAAATATTTAAACATTTCACTTGTAAATATTTAAACATTTCACTTGTAAATATTTAAACATTTCATTTGTAAATATTTAAACATTTCACTTGTAAATATTTAAACATTTCACTTGTAAATATTTTAAACATTTAAAGAACTTTTTAATAAAATTTTTTATAATCCTGAAAATTACCGAATTAAAAGGATTAAGAAATAAAATTAATTTTCTGGGTCTATATATATATAAAAAAAAAAAATTTTAAATACTGTTTTTTATATTTTTGGACATTTTCAAAATCTAAGTGATCTGAGTGATGGACACCAAAAATAAGTATGGCAAAAGAAAATTAGGGAAATTTGAAGTTTTCCATTTCGGCTTAATTAAATCGCTTAGATTCAACAAAAATGGCTTCTTTGGCAGTCCTCCAACTATGCTGCCAAATAAGCGATTTTTGTTAAGTATAAGCGATTTTCTTTCTTCATAATTTAGAGTGCAGTCTAAAAGAAGTTTTTTAGAAATCCTGTTTTTGATTCCAAATAATGGCTAAGTAGTAAGTAGTAAGTACCTAACTCTGCCTCCAGGTAGGTACTTATCTCAGATATATCGGGCAAAAGGACTTTAAACTCAGATCTAAAACAAAAACAACTAAATATTCATAATTCATTATAATGTAGAGGATATGAAATCCATGAAAGAGGATTATAAAATTCGTTAAAAAGAAGCGTTGGATTCTGGAACCATTCTGACATTAAAATTTTCATTTTTGTCATTTTTGCCACAGTCTCTATTTTTCTATCTTTTATATCTTTGCGACCTAATGTCTCGTAGACGACTTTTTTATTTCAAACTATGATTTCCGTAAGATCTGTTAGTCAAAGGTTCAAAGCTTTAGGTTGTAAAGATAAAGAGATGTAAAACTTATGGTTTTTTGCGAGTATTTAATTCATTTGATCTACTGCATTGAAAAAAAAATCATTTAAGATATGATATAAAGAATTTTTAGTTTATTTTGCTTTTGTTTGTGACTTATTCAATTTAGAACAGATATTAAAAATTTCATTTTTTAAGATTTTTTGTCACATTAAATAGTCTACGTTTGAAAGATCATAGGTTTACACCATTAGGTTGCAAGGATATAGGGATTTTAAATACAACAAAGTTTCTGTCAAATATCTTTATAACCTTATTTTGTGTTTAGGAATTATCAAACTGCGTCTCTCTCCAAGACACATTCCTTAAAATAAAATAAATTAATTCTTTAAATACATTTTTTTTTTAAAGCTTCAAAAATACTTTAAAAACTAAATGCGCAAAAATCCATGAGAATTTTTCCAAAAACAATTTTAAACCTTAAGTTAGAAACAAGCGTGATAAAGGGGAAAAAGTAAGTTGGTCAGGAACAGGAAACCCCTAATGAAAATACAAACAAATGCAAAATAGAGGCAAATTGGCAAAATTGGCAAAATTGGCATAGCTATTTTAAATCCGTTTTCTTACCTAGCATTCCATTTCCATTGAGCGTAATCGTCTGTCCCCTTCCCATCCTATAGATTCAAATATTAAATACTAACGGAAGGGCCCGGCGTTGCTATCATTTCACATAGACTCTATGCCTTTCACTTTACAAACGATGATTCTCCGTTATAACTATAAATCAAATGATGGTTTTTATTCACCTAATTCATTATAAAGTTTATTTGACAGCTATAAAAATTCGAAATTGAAATGGAACATACTGTATTAATGTACTCTACTGCAAATGATTTGTGAACATTTACATGATTTGTACACTTTGAACTCCCTTTCAGGCTGAAAGGGACTGAAAAAATTCATACCGAGAGATTCTTAAATTCCCCTCTGATATATATTCTATTCTCTTTGATTTGTAATTGTTACTTCTCTTATTTAAGAGCTGTTGAGAAGAATAATAAAAATGTTTTGAATTTTATAAATGTAGCCGAATAAAGGAATTGAGTCTTTGCCACAAACTCTGATTTTTTAATCCCTGTATCTTTTAACCCACTGTTGTAGACCTTAGATATTTCAAGCTATGAACTATGTTAGATCAAAAAATCAAAGTTTGAAATATCAGGTTTACACTAACAGTTTGTCGAGATATGAGGATCAGAAAATTTTAATTTGTGGCAAAGACTCAATTCCTTTGCTCTTCTCACACTTCTGTGTAAAACCAAAATTAGAGGAGCTACAAGGTCTCAAAGTTATACCAGTGAAGTCTCATAAATTTTACCTTCTCCTTGAGTCTAGTGTGCAGTGTAATTCATGAATATTTAATACTATTCAAGGGATTCTCTAATTCTATTGTAAAGTTGGACTATGTGAACATAAGTTTATCTCAGTTCTGGATTTTCTGTCATTTAATTGTAATATTTTACAAATAAATTTAATTAAGCTTTTACAGCAAAATTTAAAATTAACTTTTATAGAGAAACCACAATTTATTTACAGAAAAAAACATAGAAGACTATATTCTAAATCATAAAGAAATGCAACTCTATAATTGGGCACTTGAAATTGTGCTAAAAACAGATTTATACAGGGTGGTTTTGAAAATGTGTCTTTTTCATTTTGTTAAGAGAGATATAGATGAAAATTCGACAACGTCTTTTCGTGGAATTATCAATTTCTTTTAAATAGTTTCGCAAATGTTAAGTTTTGAAAAAGTTTTGGACGATTTTACATCTTTTTCATTAACAAAATTAAAAATGACATTTTTCAAAAACGCCCTGTAGTCCCTTTAATATGGTTTCGTAATGTGCCAATTGTACCTGACCGTAATATGGTTTAGTAATGTGCTAACTGTACCTGACCGTAATATGGTTTCGTAACGTGCTAACTGTACCTGACCGTAATATGGTTTCGTAACGTACTAACTGTACCTGACCGTAATATGGTTTCGTAACGTGCTAACTGTACCAGACTATTATATGGTTTTGTAATGTGCTAACCGTACCAAACCGTAATATGGTTTTGTAACGTGTCAACTGTACCTGACCGTTATATAGTTTTGTAACATACTAACTGTACCTGACCGTAATATAGTTTGGTAACATGCTAACTGTACCTGACTATTATATGGTTTCGTAATGTGCTAATTTTACCTAACCGTTATATGGTTTCGTAACGTGCCAGCTGTACCTGATGTAATATGGTTTCTTAACATGTTAACTGTACCTGACTGTAATTGCTTTTTCAATATCCTTGACTCCTTCTGTTTCCCCTCTATACTCTAGGTTCATGGTTACTGAGTCCTCTTCTACTACTGGGCCTATACAGTCCCTGCAGTACAGTACAGTTTAACAGTACAGTACAGTACAGTTTAATTGTGCAGTGTAGCACAGTAACTGCAGTGCAGTACAATTTAATATACTCTAGGTTTATGGTTTCTGAATCCCCTTCACCTACTAGGCCTATACAGTCCTGCAGTACAGTACAGTACAAATTACAATATATCGTAAATATCAATAAGGTTTACAGTATCGTACATGATAAACGTGTAGTGCATTATTGTACAATATTACAGCTAGTTCAATAAAATAATGTAAAATTAAACAGCTAAGTACAGCATTGTACATTACAGTACATTACAATGTAAGAGTGTAGTAAGGTTCAGCACAATACAGCAAATAAAACTACAGTGTATCAGTGTAAGAGATCGACAAAACTTTATAAATTCTAGTTTCTATATTCAAAAATAAAACTGCTCAACTATCCCTTTTTATTTATTGACTACTGTGTGATTCTTTATCTCACTTGAAAATCGGAACTCAAAGTTCTGGTCTCACATAAACAAGTTAAAAACATAGAAGATATTTTATTTATCTTTGAACCTGACACAATATATAATCCTTAAAAACTAAGTACTAGGGTTAACATATATGAATACGAGCCTTCAGAGTAAAAGTATCAATCTAAAAGAACTAGGTAAAACTTGGAAATAGAAAAGGGGAGCAAAAGCAAAAGTAATAAAGAAAACTTCAAAACCTGAATAGACGGAATCACACGCAGTTTCACTCTGGAGAAATTTCTGTTCTGAACTCAGGCTTGGGGAGAAATCAAGCCCCTTTTTATACTCCCAAGGGAGCAGTAACTGCGCGCGATAATTAGACTATATGGATTTTGATTGGTTATTGATATTTATAATGATACATAATTGGGTAGAAAGGGTTCCAATTGGTGGGGATAGAAGAGAAGAGGGTCTTTTAATTATCGCAATTATTATAATTGCGTGGCATGAGCTCTGATTGGCTGAGGGGTTCAAAAAGAAGGGGATAAATTTCACCATGGAGTAATTATATGTCGTTCAGTGGGGGAAAAGCGGAAGTTTTATAATTAGAAAAGAAGGGGACGTATCTCACCCCTCAGTAATTATGAGCAATTAAGTTCCAGAATGTTTTAGTTTAAAACAACATAATACGAGAAAAAACAGACGCTCCATAATTATGAAAAGAAGGGGACGTATCTCACCATACAGTAATTATACATAGTAAATAGCAGTCAGGAGAGGGGTGAGATCAGCTTAATTGACATATAATTGGGCAATTATTACTGGGCAGGTGATTAACAGGATATGGGGGAATCCTTAGATTCAACTTTTTCCGGTTCATTGTAGGAACAATCATTCTCAGTCTCTAGGTCTTTGAAATCACTTTCATTCTCTGACAAATTCGTTTTATCTTCATTTTCACCAATTTCGTCTTAATCATCATCATCTGGTTCATCTTCATGATCTTTGTCTTCTGGTAGAATAGGATTTACACAGATGCATAAAATATAAACACTTTTTGCTAGAAAAAGAGCGAAATACGCACATCAGTGTAATATATTGCGGTGCAATAAAATAAATAATAGTATAATAAAAGTTAGCAATAGTACTTGCAGTATGTCCCAAGAGCTATACCTAACATCATAACATTGGTTGATTAAACCATAACCACAATAAAAGATTATATCAAAAGAAACAATTAAGAGGAAATGATCATTGGCAGCAAACCCCAAATGTCTAACCTTGTATTATTGATATTTTGAGTTTTAAAAAAGTCTACGATATAAGTTTGCAACTTAAAAAGAAAAAGTTTAAATTTAATGCTCATTTATTTTATGATAAAATTCCCAAAAATGCATCAAAACTATAATAAGAGAAAATGCTTGACCTTGGTTTCCATATTGTTTTAAAATAAATATCTCCAGATTTTGTGTAGTTGGAAATATCCTCCTCTACTATACCCTCTTCATCTTCCACTCCAGACACCTAAGCATCATCATCATCATCATCATCATCATCATCATCATCATCATCATCATCATCATCATCATCATCATCATCATCATCATCATCATCATCATCATGGACTCTAAATACCTTGGCACACAGAATTGTAAAGATCAACGTGAGAAAAACATATTTCATTATATAGTCTAAAATTATAATTAAAAGAGAATTAATGTCTACAATCTAGGACTTCAAAAAAAGGTTAAATTACGTTAGAAAGGTGAAATGAAAGGCCAAGGCATTGAGACACTTTAAAGTTTACCATTTATGTAAGTTTGCAAAGCTTAAAGCTGTCTGAATCTATGAAAATTCCTGAAAAAAATTACATTATTAAAGTAAGTATAAAGTAAAGCATTAATCGAATCATAGAAACTGAAAGGGTTAGAATTAGACCTGCCACCTGGACTCTTGAGTTAGTGCACTGATAGTATTTTTTTTCATTTATTAATTCATTTTTCCAGCCTGCAGAAATAATTAGAAATTATAAGAAATAATTAGAAAAAATTGTAAAAATGAGAACTATGTCTGATTCGCAACGGATACACCTTTATCAAATCAATAATGTGGTCAAAGTCAATGTTTTTTAGTTTTGAAAGTTTAAATTCTAAACTTTTGTACTTTCATGGAGAATTCACAATCAAAAATGATTATTTTTTGGAGAGAAAATGAGGGATATCTGTGAATGGAAGGTTTTTGATATTGACACTTTTACAATGTTCAATCTGTTAATGGAAGGTTTTTATATTGACACTTTTACACTGTTCAATCTGTTAATGGAAGGCTTTTATATGAACACTTTTACATTGTTCAATCTGTTAATGGAAGGCTTTTATATTGACACTTTTACACTGTTCAATCTGTTAATGGAAGGTTTTTATATTGACACTTTTACACTGTTCAATCTGTTGATGGAAGGTTTTTATATTGACACTTTTACACTGTTCAATCTGTTAATGGAAAGTTTATACATTGACTCTTTTACATTGACACTTTTGTTCAATCTGTTAATGAAAGATTTTTTCATTGACACTTTTACATTGTTCATTCTGTTAATGGAAGGATTTTTACTTTGACACTTTTATAATGGAAGGTTTCTTGAAATTATTTTTACAATGACACTTTTACAATGTTCAAATCTGTCAAAACCTTTTGGGTTATAAATTATCCATGCATAGATCCAATCTACAATAAAAAGTTGCATACATTATAAAAGACTGGGTCGACTTTGACGTTTCGCAACACCTAGCACTTTAATTTTAACTCATTAACTTAAAGTTCTTTTTGTAGCTCTAGATGTGTTCATTTTAGAACCATATGGAATAGGTTTTTGTGAAGTAATTCTCATCGATTTTTGCAGGACGGACAGCTACTTTTTGCAGGACGGACAGCTACTTTTTGATCACTGTAAATCTAATTCATATATACTGCTATAATCTACTATAGCATTTCTAATCCATCCCTCGTATATGTAGCTCCCCTCCAAGCATGTTTATTTTTCATTCTGCCCCTCCCCTCCCCCCTACTTATCCCTTTCTATCATCCCCCTCTCTTCCCCCCTTTTACCCCCTCCCATTCCTTTTATTTTGTTATTTGCACATGTTTTCATGCATAAGAAATACACTGAATACCAGATGCCTAGAATATAGCAGGGTTTCATGATTCCAGGGATAGTTCAGAAACATGAGACATTTCAAACTTTGTTTAACATCTGGGCTACTAGTATAACTTTGTACCTTACAATACGTCCAGAGTGTATAGTTTAATCTGCAGCATGGTTTATTCGGGTCTGTCCTAGTGAACGATTTTTGGACACCCCCCACCCCCAGCCCCCCTCCTATCAATTTTGTACATGACCAAATTAGTATTTATTTAGCATTATTTAGGGTTAGGTTTGGTTATAACACTTTCTGGGCCGAGCGCTGCGGAATATACCGTTTATTCTTTATAACAAACCCTAAGAAACAAATGTTTAAATGTTTTTTTAATACACAATTTTTTTAGATAAAAACGTACCATTTAAAAGTTCACAAAACTGTCTCTTCCAAGATTTGTTATAAAATAATCATTTTGCATTGCTCTGTTTTCAAATCTCTGCATAGAATTAATTAGAGAATAATACAGCATTGTAAAATGTTCTATAAATTATATGTTTATATGAGTGTAAATGTTTATACATTATATAAATGTGATTCATACATTACAGCTGCAATAACTCATATAAGTTATCGATTTCTTTAAAACTTTTTTATCACAATGATGTGTTATTATACCAATTATGTATTCGTATTTATCCTAGAATCACAATGTCAGTGTCATATACAAGCTAACTTCTCTGTGTAGAGCTAGAGCACTATGTAGTGTATGACTATGAGTGTATTGAGCAGTTGAGCTCATATAAGCAGACGTCTCATATTCAATTCTACTACAGTTCCCCTTAGAAGCCCCCCCCCCACTGCCCCCCCATCCCCAATACCCATCAGGACTCAGTTCTTAACCCCAAAGGAGGATTTTGTATATTTGAAAAATAATCAAAAAAATATTTTATTAATAATAACTATTTTTTATAGATTATAAAACTTTTTTAATCCCCGTAAATAAAATATTATGAAATCCCAAGTTAATCCCCCTTTCCTCTTCTCTCCTCTGAGGTCCCAAACTGGAAAATTATCATCGGAACTAATGCTAATCCGAACTTATGTTCATCGGAACTAAACGTTATCTGCCCTCAAGTTCACTCATACTAATTTTCATTTAAACTGATATTCATCGGAACTAATAATTCTCAGATCTATATTTTCCCCGACATGACTTTTGACGAACCCTGAAAATCGAGCAGATTAACACATAAAAATAACAGGAGGTGCATCCTATATGACATGTATCAGAATATTTTTTTTCACACTTCGATCTCCTATTTGAAATCAGTCAAAAAGAGTAAAAGACTTTATATACACATGATAATAAAATACAAAAAAGTTTTAAAGGACAAAAACAAAAACTTTGCATTAACCCTAAACAGGCGCCCCCCCTGTAGTTTTTTTTTGTCCTAGCACTATCATTTTTGAGACTATACCTTGCAATTTTGTGACTTTTAATGAACAGTAATTTAAAGAATTTTTGTTAAAAATATTTTTTTTATTTATAGGGTAGGGTACAAAAGAGTCTGGTCTGTGAAAATAATCTAAAATAGCCCTTAACTTTTTTGTGACTAAAGCTACAGATCTAAAAATGCAAATGCATTATCCCTGTAGGCTGTACATATTCTCTAAGGTCATTACTTATAGGGTAGCCCCCCCCCCCAGCTATACATAGATTCAGAACCCCCAGCCTTTATAGGGTTAAATGGGTGAACATGGGTTCTAAAGTTAAGGCTCACTTAAAACCTTTTATCCGGATATCCTATGCAATATCAAATAAAGACTAATAAAAGATGAAAATAAAAAGTTTATTCTTTGAAAAATTATTCGAAAAAAATGTCCATAATTCTTACTTAAAATATGCTAAAAAATTCTTATTAATGCTATTTCGTGAACTAATCTACTCGCTCAAAACTATCCTAGAGTTATTAAACCTCGTCATGATCTGCTCAAGGTTGATTGGAACCACCACTAAGCTTTAGATTCTCTTGAATTAAATCTACTTTCCAAATTTTCGAAATATTTTACATTATGAAGTTCACAATCCTTTATGATTTTTTTTAGCTTTTTAATAAGATTCGTAAATGATAAAACAAAGCAATCAAAAATGTACACAAAAACCACAGTGTTGGTTAAAATAAGACAAGGTGAAATGATCTCTTTTGATTATGAAATGTAACTAAAGATTATATAATTTGAGCGGATAATAAATTTTACTAGCAAAATAAAGTTTCATCAGAGCCCCCGATTTAAAAGCTTCGGCTCGAGTCTTAATTCCTTAAACGCAGCTTTAAGACCCAATCTTATACCCAACTCTGATGACAGCTTGTGTCACGTGATTGACAGCTGCGAGATCTTGGGCTCGACTTAAGGAGTTAAGCCCAATGAAAATATAACCGACCTTGGTTGGTTTTAGTGAAGAATAAGGCTCAATGTTGGGTCTTATTCTCATCAAAACCCGGAATCACCAATTCCAACTATGAAAATCCGCCAAATACAACATTAAACCGGTTTTATGAACTAAATTCTGTTGAAAAATAGATGCAACTCAAATTCGAAAGCCCGAGCCGTAAATAAGGCTCAACAACAGCTTAGACCCGAGTCTTATTTTCTTGAATTTTTTAAATCCCCGGCTCAGGTTAACTAGAAAAGAAGAATATTGGAAAGAATTAATTAAAATGAATCAATTTTTTTTTAAATATGAAAATAATAACAATTTCCAATTGGTTAAAAAGTATCTTTTTAAAAGTCCACATAGCATTATTTAAGAACATTCAGCGTTAACAATATGGAATATGAAGGAGACAGTATAGCAACACTTAAGTGCATGTAATGTTGTTACAGAGCAAAAAGTTTTTCTTGACACTTATAAGATCACTAATTTAGTAAAAATAGGCACACTGTCCAATTGCTGTGGTTTGTGCTCATTTGAATTTTTTAAGTTATAACTTGATTCTTAAAGTCGTCTTCCTATTCCAGAGTTTTCTGGTTATTACTGTATCATTTACAAATTTCTAATAAGTTAGCAAAATTTAACATAATCATTAAAGCATCAATTATTCCTAAAGTTTTCTGGCTAAACCACTAGGTAAATTGGGGCTTCTTTGGTTTGGAATGTTTAAATCACAATTTAATCAAAAGATGATAGAATCATAATAAACGTCTATACATGATACAATTAACTAATTAAAACTGGAAGATTGATTGATTGATTAGCGTAGGCTTCAAGTCCCTCTCCGCTGTAGGAAACTATGGGAGAAAGTTCCGCGGCATCCTGCGCTCCGCCAGAAAAAATGGCTCCCGCTTCTTTTAAGTATCTCCTGGAATATATGTCACATAAATTTTAATGTAAGGGGATCATTCATTTGGTGAACTGTCCCGGTTTTCCTTACATAGTCTGTAGTTGTACTGTACAGCGACTACAGCTTGCTCGAAGCTAGTTAAAAGTCAACCTGGTACTTGAAATGAACTGGAGTTTACAGTGATATAAAATAAAATGATGAATATTTAAATTGTGGCAAAACTCCAATAATCGTAAGTTAAAAAGTTAAAACCCGACAGTTATTTGAAGGACCTATCCATTAAATTAACTAATTATTAACAAATAAAGAAACAGGTTTTAAAAATTATCAACTTTTTAAAGGGTCTTTATGCATAATTTTAAGTGACCCTCAATGCAAAGATTTCTCTACCCGACTTACAACGGTACCCTTAAAAGCTTAGTTTGATCAAGTATGATCTTTATACTGTTTATTTTCATTTATTGTTTCTCTGCAAAAGTGACTTCTGCATGTCTTGCTTAAAAGAAACAATGCAGAAATTCACAGAAATAAACGTGTTGTAAGTCAGAAAAACGACGCTTTCTTCCACATTCTTGATCAAAGAAGGGTTTCAAGAGCACCGTTGTAAATCGGGCATTGCTATCTTTGAGATGCATGGAGCTTTCACTTGCATATTACGCTTATATACTATATATATAGTCCATTTCATCTTAATATTTAAAACATTATCATGGTAAAACCTGTGAAGTGCATACAGTGCTTCTCTTGCGGTTGAGGGTGTGTCTTTTGCAGCGCCCTCTCCATTTTTTAAAGGACTTGAAATAATGTAATTAATTTGTATTCTTACACCTTTATTTTTATTATCGTAGAACTGAATGAACTAAGAATTAACTTTTCTAAGAACTAGAAAAAAGGAAAATATATAAGAAAATGAGTGTTCTAGTAATGTATATTATACTAAATTAGAATTTGTAAAAAAAAAAATTTTAAAAAATGACGAACATTTCTTTTGAATTTTTATCCTACATGTACGTTCCATATAACAAAAAAATTCAGCCAATTTGGTCAAGACGTTAACATATAAGTATATACATATGAGCGAAGAGCTTTATTATATATACAGGGTGTCCCACATCAAATTAGACCACGTCAATGGGTCTAAATTACGATTTGGGGGACAAATCAGAAAATTTAAGAAGAATGAATCATTTTGAAAAATCTAATAAGGCTAATAGCAATTTTTTGCAGAAAATGCTAGATTTTTCGAGTAATATGTGTGTTTTTTGGCGTTAAAAATTGGAGATAATCGAATATGATATGGAACGCTCTGTAGATCAATGTTTATAGGGTAAAAAGCACCTAAACTCCTCTTCTCTGTTACACTCCCAGACCACAAAAGATTTTGAAAACTGGAAAACATCAAATACAAACTTCTCCAGCTTTATTCCATTCGGAGAATCTAAACCAAACAAATTTTAGTTTTTTAGTTATTTTTCTTTTTTAGATTTCAGGATTTCAAATATTAATATTAGTATCAACAAAATATTAAGAGTACAGGGAAGGAAGGGGCACCGTACAGGAAAGGGGGAAGGAGAAAGCATACTTTTTTATTATAAAAATGAATGGTTGTTGGCATATGAGACAAAAGTTTGTTAAAAAAAATTATGTGAAAACTTTTGTCTCTTTTCGGAAAATTATTTAAGTTTAAAAAAGAATAATGAATCGGTTAAAATATAAAATCAATGAAAATATTAGGAATTAAAACATAAGCTTTCTTGGTGCTCCCATTCCGTTCTGAGAACCCTTTATACCATAGATGATCCTTGTGGTCTTTGACCTAAAAATATAAATGACCTACGGAGGTCAAAATGTTAAGCCAATGGAAATGATTCGTCATGCAGAATCGCAGTTCTTATTATATGAGGTATCACAATCAAATCATAGGTTTTTTGTGTTCCGATTCCAATCAAAGGCCCCTTTTTGACCAAAGATGATGCTCAAGGTTTTTGACCTTAAATTACTATCAAAATGTAATATCCTTGTACCATGTTGGATCATAAGCAACGATTAGACCCTTTGATGATATTTCAGTAAAATTCTGTTAAAAAAAGTGTAAGCTCTTTGTAGACCATAAATCCTATCTTGAAATCTTTCTCCAATAGATGTCGTCTTGAAAGCAAAACTACCCTTTCAGAGCCAAAACCAAGCCCAACTTTTCTCCGACAAACTTGGTGAAAAGTGAAAACACGATTTAAATGTAGAAATGCTTAAAATTAGTGATTATAGATGCAAAAAAAATTATGTACCCGACCAGGGTAACTATTATTGTATAAAACTCATCGAAAATTGTCAAGACGACATTTTATAATTTCTTTCGATGTCTGCAAAGTTCTACAGGGTGTCCCAACAAGCATGGGAATTCAGTGACGAATTCGATATCGTCTTTTCAAATAATTCTTTGATTTAGTATAGTGATACCTACTGAGAAAGCTGTAATCTGTAAGAGTTTCGTCTGCTATGTTTACATTTTGTTTGTTTATGTTTTGACTGCAACCGGTGGTACTTAGTAAAACAAGAAAATTGCAGTATACAAACAGAGTAAACTTGTCCGTATTCACTGTTCATCTTGCGGAGACATTATAGACACATCTTTGCAGTCTTTTACCCTTTTCATTAAATAAACTCTAGCAGACATAATAATATTATGGCTTTTGAAATTAGGCCTTACAATGCTAATTCATAACAAAGACGATATCCAATTCGTCACTGAATTCCCATGTTTTTTGGGACACCCTGTATAAGATTTAACTGTAGATATTTTGATGTTTAATTGTGATCTTAAATAAGTCATTGGCAAAACTTTGTTTAAATAAATACCTGGTTTTATTTGAATTCCTGTTTCTGGGTCCACAAAAGGAATTGCTTTCTTTGCCACGTGGTAGGGGATTTTCTTCTCATGCTCCCGACAAACACGCTAAAAATAGAGGTTTTCTAGAGTATGAAATCCCTGAAAGGGGATTTTAAAATCCGCAAATCAGTTTTGTCAGTTTTCTGGAAGCAGAGAAGACCTACTCATCTTCCTCTCCTTTATCCTTGTTGTTTTATCTAGCAGTAATAAATGTACTTCTAAAATTCTTTTTTTTAAACTTACGGATCCTTTCCTGAGAAAAATAAACAATTAATTATTCGATCCAGATGTATTCTTTTAGGAATAATCGTTCAGTAAACTTTTATAAGCATGTGTCACCTAATTCTGTGTAGCTGTGGGGAGGTATAGATTTAATAAAAAAAAAGATATTTCCATAATTTTGAATTCTGTGTAGCTGTGGGGAGGTATAGATTTAATAAAAAAAAAGGTATTTCCATAAGTTTGAATTGTATATCATTCTTTAACGGCTTTAGAAAAATTTCCTGAATAAAAATTAAAAACCCTTGCTTAAAGAAATTAAATCTATTATGGATTATTTTTTCAATTTTAGTTAAGATAGATCAAAGTAAATTATTATCAAACCTTTAGGCTTTAATCTAAATAGTTTAATCTAAATAGTTTAATCTAAATCTACCAGTTTAGAGACATCCAAATATAACATTTATAGATATAATTTACTTAATTCTAACAGCTTTTAAGGTACATTTTACATTTTAAAAAGCTGTCAAAATTTTAAACTGTCAAGTTTGGTATAACACATTGTATCTCAATCAAACGTTTCAATCTCTTTACCTTAAGAAATTCTCTCTCAAAGAAATGATTACAAATATTCCCTGCCCTGTAGGTCAACCTAAACCAAGAAAAGTAAAATTTAGGAAAATAAAAATATTCAAAAATATTAAATGACCATTTATAACACTGGGGACACTTATGGTTCCAAAACTAGCACTTGGCCCATTTCTAACACTGCAGGTATTAGAAATGGGCCAAATTGAAAGACTGGGGTTTTAGGATCCAGGCCCATATAACCATAAAGCTTTAAAAGGGACAACAATTCCGAATTTTAAACTATTTTCTAATATCAAAATTCTAAAAAGAGTTATTTTCGTATCAAACCCCTTGACCGTTTTCAAGACAATGTTAGGTTTTCCCTTTACAAACATATCCTGAATTTTAATTATTGAGACAAACCCACTTACCCTTTTTTGAGTATAATCCGCAATTCAAAACAAAACTCATTTTTATAACTTACAAAATAAATCACTGAAAGTAAAAATTAAAATTGTATTGTATTTAAATATATAAACGCTTGAAAAAGATAACTTTGAAGATTTGGCACATTTCTAACACTCAGTGTTAAAAATGGGCCAAGTGTTTATTTTGGAACTAATTTCCTCCTATAACAGTTACGTAGATGCTACAGAACAGAAGTTTTCTATGTATCAAGAAGGTTAAAAGACTTGTTCTATTTTTTACCATCAAATGCGGATATTGGTGCGTTTATTGTAACCTAATGAATGCACAAAATTACGAAATTTGCGCAGAACAAAAAAATTGTCCATTCCGATGGAAACCCTAGTTTTCATTTAGTACTGAAAATATGCTTCGGATTTTTTTTTCATACTTTTGAAGTCTTTGATAATGGCGTGAAAAAAAATCTAGGCTATTCGTAGAAACTTTGTTTATATTAGATTTCCAACTAATTTTACCTTCCGTCTTTCTCTCTTAGTTCTGAGTTTTCTTTACTAATCTCACTGTACTCAACCACCTTAAACAGCTTAAGTCTATTGCTTGAAAAAACTTATAAAAGCTTTTTAAATTGTTGAGAAACACAATTTCTGTGGTAACTCAGATTTTTTTAAATCTTAGAAACAGTAGAACATTAAGTTTCACAACTGTCCGCAAGATAAGTAATATTAAACGCTTAAATTGTTGCAAGGTGAGGTCCACGAAGCGCTCTGAATGCCTATTGCCTAGTGTTATATAATTACGATTTGAAGTGTGAACCTCCATTTTTTTTTGCGTGGCATGTCTAAATTACAACGGTACCCTAAATTGTTTTGCCTCAAATTGTTTACTATAGGTACTCTATAAAAGTTAATAAAGGATTCATAACCTACAATATAGTATTCAGCAATAATAATTTTAGAAACAATTAGTTAAAAACTACATAATCCTTACTGACAGTTCAGAATATAAAGAAGGAAATAAAACAACTTTAATTCCACAGTTTGCTGGTAACCACTGTACAGACTGTAAACTAAGAAATAACTAAAATAAAAATCTTTTATATGCCACAAAAGAATCACGCATTTTTCAGCAAAACTTGAGTCCCTGATTTTGTAATTTAGAGTGTATAATGTAAATACCTGAACTTTGTCCTCTATCCGAACAACAACGCCCACAGGTTCACTAGGCCAGCCCTTCTCTATCACCTTGTTCCCCGCCTCTAAAAATATAAGTTTAAGAAGAATTTAAAATCATAATTTTCTTTACAGGGTAACAGAATTTTTTTTCTTACAGTGACTTGCAAGTTACTACTGCAAGAAAACATACAGGGATTATCAACAACATTTTTTAAAGCATAGAAAAACGACATTATCTTTCTACATTATTGATCAGAAAAAGGTTGCAAGGGTTGTAAATCGGAAATTGTCATATTTCCACTGATAGTCACATAAAATAACGCTGATGGACAGGACTGACTTCATAATTAATAGATATATCTTTGCTGTTCTTCTGGTAAAGTTGATGTCTTTCTAGAAAGGCATTGTTTTATGTTTACACGAAGAAAATGTCTAGTGTTGTTATTAGTTTCAACAAAATGTACGTAGATAATTTTGTAAATTGAAGAAATTGAGTTTTTGCCACAAACTCTGACTTTCTAATCCCTATATGTTAACAACATAATTTGTAGACCTTTGATACTTTAAACATTTATCTATTAAATCAAATTCAAGATGTCCCAATACAGATGGGAATTTAGTGACGAATTCGATATCGTTTTTGTTATGAATTAGCATTGTAATACCTGATTTCAAAAGCCATAATATTATTATGTCTGCTATAGTTTATTTTATGAAAAGGGTAAATGGCTGTAAAGACGTTTATTGTATACAGACAGACAAGCAATATATATAAGAAGTAAAACAGGACGGGACACAATTTAGAAATATTATTTTTCTTAGTATGGTCCTACAAGGAACATACTATTCTAATTAAGAAAATTTCTTTTTTTACATAAATGTTTTTTAGAATCTACAATTTTTATGAAAGCTCAAAGAAGACGACAAAAAAGATTATATTTAATTAACTTTTAGTTTTCCAAAGTCAAAACATATTTTTAAATTAGGTTTTAGTAACAATATTTCTTTTGCAGTACTCACAAGAATTTCTATAATTATTGGCGGAAGTTTAATGTTATCCACAAGCTAATTTTTCGAGGACACATTTTGTATTACAAGTCCCACAAGCCTTACACTACAACTGCAGGAGTCCATTTTTTATGCGAGTTTGATGTATGTTTAATACAAACCAACTTATGAAAGTTAATAAATGAATTAGTTTTTTGTCACAAACTTAAATTTTCTAATACCTAATTATTTACAACCTGATTGTATAAACCTGTGATATTTAAAACTTACACTACAGGGTGTCCTGCAATATACATGGGAATTCAGTGACGAATTTGATATCATCTTTTTAAATAATTCTTTGATTTAGTATAGTAATACCCACTGAGGCAGCTGTAATCCGTAAGAATTGCGTCTGGAATGTTGGCAATTTGTTTGTTTATGTTTTGACTGCATAGGTGTGTATTGATGATTGAATTTTCAAAAATTTGCTTCTAACAAAATTTTCTTTTTGAAAATTTACGAATTTTTTTTTAAATCCGCAACATTTTCAGATTTTATTTGTTTTACAATGTATACAAAGAGAACATGTTCACAAATGAAATAGAAGATGGATGCAAAACGCCCTGAACCCCTTGTTGTGAATATAATAAATAACTTTAATTTTGAATTTCACCAAAATGTTATGGCCTCATGGGTAAAAATCCAAATCCGTAAAAAAAAATTATAAAATCCAGTCTTCTATTTCCACTTACAATGGTTGCTTAATCTTTCAGCATTTTCTCTTCGATGAAAAAAGCTTTGCCTAATACAAATCTTTTAAAGAAAACTTTTTGACACCCAGACAAGCAAAGGTACGTATTATATTAATTACCTGCTTTTCTACTAATACAGAAGCCCATAAACCTGGGATCCGCCACTTTTACCAAGACATTGTCAACACAGTACACATGAAGGTACCTAGAAAGTTTGGTAGGTATTTTCCCAAAAGCATTTTATCAAGGGCAACTTCTCAAGTGACAATTTCCAAATTGACTACCTCCTAAATTTGTAATTTCCCAACGGTTAGGATTGGATAAGGAGCCGAGCACTGCGGATAGGGAAGACTTGGGAAGTTGCCGCTTGGGAAATTGCACATTTGGGAAGTTGCCAAGATTATTATAAACCAGTTTTTGACCAATTTGTTGTTCTCAACAACAACAAAAAATCGGGCTTATTATATAGTGCATAAAGTCAATGAGAACCCCGTAATTAAAAAAACTTACATCTTTTAAATTTTACCTTATCTCTTTTTTGTCCATGTCTTCCAATATTTTCTCCTCTCTGGAAATAAAATCTGGAACTGTCGACATAAATTCCGTTTTTAGTTTGGCGTGTATGATTAAAAAAGGTTTAGTTTGGCGTGTATGATTAAAAAAGGTTTAGTTTGGCGTGTATGATTAAAAAAGGTTTAGTTTGGCCTGTATGATTAAAAAAGGTTTAGTTTGGCGTGTATGATTAAAAAGGACCAAATCTTTTACCATTGTTTATTTTCCATTATTAGCAGAATTTAAAAATCTTCTATAAAAGATTTAAAATATATTTGTCCCTTTTATAAGCAAGGATTTTTTTTTTATTTTTTAATAGACTTCACATCGGAATCTAAAGTTGTGTGTTCAAAGTTGTAAGATTCTTTTTTATCCTGGTTCAAAAGTTTAGACTTAACAAAAGGTAAAAATAATTTTTTCTTAAAAATTCAGATATTTCAGATAAAATTTTTATTTTTTTTAAGTTTACCTGAGTGCTCTGTAGAGTCCACCATTTCCATCAGGAGACCTTGCCAAATTATATTTAGTTCTCAGGACAAACTTTCCCTGGATCAAGGTTTTAGATATTCTGGAGAAACAGAATAATGCAAAATTTTGCAAAAAATTTTGCGAAAGAAATGCAAAATTTTCGGCGAAACAAAAATGTTCGCTAAAAATGAGAGATATTCCCATTTCCAGGGGCGGATACAGGGGGGTGGCGGGGGGACATTCGCCACTCCCTGACAGATTCAGGGGGGGGCGTAGCCCTCCCTGAGATTTCGAGGCAAAAAATGTTCCCAATTTTATAAATCGAATGTGTTTTTCAATTTCAAGCTTTTTTTATTTAATGGAAATCTTGACTTTCTTTTCTTCAGTTTAATTTAAAAATCAACGACAACAAGTAAATGTTATTGTTAACGATAAATTTAGAATTAGAAATTTGTAAGAAACTAGACTTAAGTTATAATATTGTTCATATCTAGTAATGTTCCTTAATCAATACTCATTTATCAAAATTGTAATATTGGTCCTAATTTTGATGCATTTAAGTATAACTAGTAATTTCTTTTTGCTTAAATTGTTCCTATTATTGTTCCTGTTCCTAATACTGTGTCCGACCCACCTTAAATCCCTGTCCTTATCCTATATTTTTGTTCCTAATTCCTGAACAATCTTATTATTGTTCCTAAATCCCTGTCCGAATCCTTTAATTTTGTTCCTAATTCCTAAACAATCTTTTAATTGTTCCTAAATTCCTGTCCTAATCATTTATTTTTGTTCCTAATTCCTGAACAATCTTTCAATTGTTCCTAAATTCCTGTTCTCATCCGTTAATTTTGTTCCTTAAAGTTAATTAAAATTAATTTTGACTCTTTTTGAGTCTTTTAAATCCTAGCTCCAATATACTGGAAATGTCTTCATAGCAATGACGAGGGGGGGGGGAGGAGATTAAAAAAATATCGAGATCCCGAATTGATCTCAATATCCACAAGAATTTCAAGATCTAAAGTCAAAACTTTTGTTATTTAATTCATCTTCGGTGTCCTGTGATGGTTATACCTTGTATGGATAAATTCAACCTAATCAATAGAGCCCACATTGGAAATCGAGATCAAATCAAGTTAAATTACATATATCAACTGGCAGAATTTCTTATTTAAAAGATTTTTACAATTTTAAGTTTTCTTTGCTTTTTCATGGAGAGGCTACTTTTCAAAAGTGACTTTAAAATGATTGATATATATATTTACTAATATGTTTCTATTTTTTTTTATTTTAAAAGATTTATTTTAATCTAGTGTATATACCTTGTTATTAAACGCAGGGATGGTTTGTTGTTCAAAAATCTTGATTTGTTCTGGTAGTGCACCAAAATAGTTGTGCTTCACAAAATAATCTAAAAAGGTTTTATTAAACTCGAGCTAAAGAGCCAAGAAATTTTAAAAACAAATTGTCATAACCAATCGGCTCCCCCAAAAATTGTCAGCCAATGGTCCAGCTGTTTGGCCAGCTATAACGAACAACATTTATTTAACTCTCTTGGAAACCAAGCTTTGCCTGTTGTTGTCCCCCCAAAAAATTAACAATTCAACTTTTTCCCCAATTGAAATTTGAGACATATCAGTCTAAGGGTTCATGAATTATGATCGAACATCCAAACAAACAAACAGAGATTACTACTTAATATAAATTACAGATAGCATCCCCAATATAAAGGTTGACTGTGGTTAGGGTTGTTAATCGTTTTTGAAAACGATCATTAAACAATCGTTTTTTTCGTTTTCCTATCGTTTTTAGTTTCGTTTTCCGATCATTTTAAAAACAATCGTTTTAAAAACTTTTTAAAAAACGATAGTTTTTAAAACGATCGGAAAACGAAACAAAAAACGATAGGAAAACGAAAAAAAACGATCGTTTTTCAAAAAAAAAATGAAAACGTTAACATCCCTAACTGTGGTCTTATAAAATATTGAACCTTGTGCAAGGACAGGGTTACCCTCAAAGGATCATACTTTAATGCCGACCTAAAACTCTTAAAATATAACGATCTAAAGATTTGATTTGTCGTTATAGCAGAAAAATATTATCTTAATGGTATGCCAAATGATTTGTCAAAAAAAAATAAGTTTACATCCGAGGGGAAGCTGGAATGTACGATCAAAGATCGAATAATTTCCGTATCATAGTCTCTGAAGTTTTATCCTGTAACCCTGTAGATAAAAATGTTGCCAAAAAAAGGAATAAGATATAAAATATACCTTGGGTAGGAGTTTTTGTATGATCGCTTGTCATAATATACATTGTAATCTTCCCCGAGCTTCCTGTTAGTCTAATACAGGAATTAAGAATAAATTCAAAGAAATCTCAGAAATTATTTTAGTGTACAGTTTGTTCCATAGTGACAAGTCGAAGGTCGTCTTTTATCTTGTAAATTATTTGTGGCATTCATTTTCCTTTTAAGTCTATATGTATGATAAAAGTGTATTCTAGCAAAGTATTCCCACAATATTCTTTGTCCAGGCATTTTCAAAATGTGGTATGTCTTTTTGCGCTTTAAATAATACCAGAAATATTAAGAATTTCAAAATTCAACGACGACCTCCAAGAAGTTTCCCAACTTCCGTGTGTATTGGGACACCCTGTACTTCATTTTATTAAATAAACATAATCAGGATTGGTCACAATAGAAAGCTAACTGGAGAAAACGTGAAGATCATTGCAACCAATCTTTCTGCGAACCAAATGAAATTTTAAGAAAATAAATATTTTCTTTAAAATTAGATTTTAAAATTTTACCTTTTTGCAAGTTCTTCAAGTCTTAGGATTCTCTCAACCTAAATATATTAATTAATTTTTCAGACTTTAACATTGAGGAAAATTCAGTTGTTTAGTCACAAAACTTTTAACATTTTTGTCCGTTGTAAAAACCATAAAAAGTCATCGAATTTGTGAATTTGTGGCGGAATAAAAATTTGCCCGCAAAATGCGGAATTTGCCGGCAACTCTAATACTCGTAGAAAAGAAATTGAGTCGTTGCCATAAACTCAAATTTTTAAATTCCTATATCTTTGCAACCTGATAGTTGAAACCTTTGATATTTAAAACTTTTTTGATCAAGCAGAATTCATGGTTTAAAAATATCCAACATTTGGTTGTAAAGATATAAGGATAAGAAAATGTGAGTTTGTTGCAAAGATTTAGTGAGTTTACCTGGATTTGATAAAGCGATTTTCCACTGAGAAGACCAATATCATACATTCCCTAAACATTTTTTTAACAAATATTTATTTTTGAAATTCTTTTTAAATTATTGGATATAAATAGATCATGCAAAAAAATCAATTCAAATTATTCAAAAATGCTAATTGTTCGCTAATCGATTTCCTTTGTTCACTGGACACCCTAGTCAGATCCCTAAGCAGGGGTAGATTTTCTTTATAAACAACGCATTACAGAAACTAGTTTTTAAGATATTTGTTATATTTGAAGAGATCTTATGTTTTTATGAAACTTATTCAAAATATCACAAGCACAGTGTAAGTATAGACAATTATGATTACTATTAACATATTGTTTCTATAAATGCCTATTTATCTGTTATTTTTGGTGCCAGTCTTTATTCTTCCTAAGCTGGCATTTTTGTAAGCAGCACAATTAGTTCCAAAGTTTCCGGAATTTATCACCTTAGGATATGGAACTCCTAGCCTAGTTCCTTGTCCACCAGCAAGAAGTAGTACTCCAATATGACCATCAGATATTGCTCTATAATTTAATAGCTTTCTATTACGGTAGCCAGCAACCCAAATAACGTTATGTGAACGTTAGATAACGTCCATTTAAAGGCACAGTAACGTCGAAGATTATTGTAACTTTACTTGGTTTGCTGTGTGCAGGATAGTGTTAATTATTTATCATATTATTAACTCTCTTCGCCCATCTATATAAATTTACATATATGTTAGCTATAGCTGGCCAAACAGCATCTGTCCCAAAATGTAGTATTTACCTAAGTGCTAACTCTTCATAGTTCTGAAGTACATCCTCTTTGGTTGAATTAACACTACCAATTAGATCTTCATCAATAGGTAGCATTGCCTACAACAAATCAAACTGAAAAAAACATATGGCAAAAAAGATTACGGATTTTCTAGAAAAGTAACTTAATTTATGCAGTAGGACTAACAATTTCTTCCTAATTGATGTCGGAAAAAGTCTTGAAGTCCCTTGATCTGTTTTCAAATCAAAATTTTTGGTGTAAACTGCAATATCGTTTATTTAGAAAAAAAAGATTTAACTTTTGACAACTCACTGATGTATCAAGGAGTTGATCTCCTCTTTGTGTGATCTCCCAGCATTCCTGGAGATCTGCGACATCAACATCACGCAGCTCCTGGACAAGCTCTTGCTGTTCCTGGGCAGAGAGTTCGTCGTAGAAATTAAATACATGTTCTTGCCCGTACCTACAAATGTTTAGAAGTCAACAGCATGCACATCTTCAAGCAAAGAGCATGTGAACATTGCATGCTAAATCTCTATATCTTTGCAGCCTGTAATCATAGAGCTTTAATTCTTTCAAGCATCAAATTTGCTGGATTAGAATATCAAAATTTGAAATATCAAATGTTAAAATCAATATAGGTTGCAAAGATATAGAATTTAGAAAATTACAGCTTGTAACATACAAGCAACAAATTTCTGTTTTTGGTGCAGTATCGACACTAAGCTAGGTTTCAAAGGGTTAAGCCAACACTCAATTAAAACCAGTTTCTGGTGGATTTGAGACGCGGCATAAATTAATCAAATTCGGACTCTGATTGACTTTTGGATATATCTTACTTTTTATAAAGTTGTTTCAAGGCTTCCAGCTCATCCGACATATTGTCTAATCAAAGCAATATTTATTCTGAAATTAAGAATAATAGTTAAACACAAAATTAACGATAACAGATTATTAAGGATTTGTATTAAATATCATGATTTTACAGGACTAACGCTAATTTTATAATCCCTACATGTTTGCATCCTAGTGGTGCCATGGTGATGGAAATTTCAAATATTTACATCAGGTTGCCAAAATATTATAAGAAATGTTTCTGACAGTTTTAAGACGTTTAAAAATTTCATTGAAATTGGATGGGTATTTGAAAACATCAAAAAATGTATTCCTTTTTGAGAGAAGAAAGTAAAACAATTTGATAGAATTGATGTTGCAAAATTATAATATTTCTTCAATGTTAAAGACAGATATTCTCCTCTTGGATATCCAAATTTTACTCTCTATTTGTTAAATTTATATAATGTGAGGTTAACATTGACTATGTATCCACTGCATAGATTTATAAAAACACAGATAGATTACTAGATTTCAAGATTTAGGGGGTTTTCCTTCTCAATAACCCTGAAGCTGAGGCCCAACAGAGTTCCGCGTATAGCTCTCTCTCTGTCTTATAACGAAAAACCCTTAAATCTTGAAAAGACTACACCTAGTGTTCTATCTGTATTTTATATTAATCTATTATACACTGGTTAACCTATATCTAACCAGTTGTCTCTGTAAACTTTTACAGATTAAGACATTAAGCTTGTTTGCAATGTAAAAGTATGTATTGCAGTTTAAACCCTCTTCTGACGTCTTTAAATTATAACTGAGGTTCTTAGATTCTGTAAACACATCAGGGTGTTTTGGTGCTACTTACACCATGTACAGATACCTAGATACTGGAGCAGCTGTACTATAAGGGAGTTCAAAGAACGTATTTTTAACAACGAATGTAAGAACATGGTTGAAATCAATTATAATCATGAACAGCTTAATGAAGATTGCGGTTCTAAGTCTAATTATCATCATTTTGAGAGGATATTTGCTATCCTTTATGGTATTAAATCAAACTTCGAAATATCTAGCAGGTGATAATACTATTCTGATGTTATCTGATGATAATCCTATTCTGATGTTAGCTGATGATAATCATATTCTGATGTTAGCTGAACTGTTCCCGCATATTCATGGTTATTTATTTGTTTTCGCAAATACTGAAATTTACGTAATATAGTATAAACTCATGAAAAATTGTCAAGACGACATTTGATAAATTTAGTTTGATTTTTATATAGAGCTTGCACCATCTTACAAAGGAAAAAGTTCTTCTTTAATTCAAACAAAAAATATTTAAAAAACATAATTGAAATAGTCAAATAAAAGTTTTAATTCTGTGACAAAAAAAGAGGGATTTTCATTACTTTGGGTTGGGATAATATTATATTAAAGTGTGTCCCAATAAACATGGGAATTCAGTGACGAATTCGATATCGTCTTTGTTATGAATTATTATTGTAATACCTAATTTCTAAAACCATAATATTATTATGTCTGCTAGAGTTTATTTAATGAAAAGGTAAATGGCTGTAAAGTATGACTATAATGTCTCCGCAAGATGAACAGTGAAGAGGGACAAGTTTACTCTGTTTGTATACTGTAATTTTCTTGTTTTACTAAGTACAACCGAACGCAGTCAAAACATAAACAAACAAAATGTGAACATAGAAGACGAAACTTTTACAGATTACAGCTTTCTCAGTAGGTATCACTATACTAAATTAAAGAATTATTTGAAAAGACGATATCGAATTCGTCACTGAATTCCCATGTTTATTGAGACACCTTGTAGAACAATTAAATCAGAAATGTTGATTTTATAAACAGAATTTACAAACTTTTTAAATATACAAATTAGGTTTTTTATATTTGTAAACCTTACACTCAAACCTTCCTATTGTCGTGAGTAACCAGTGTCACAAAACATTTGATCGGTCAGTCGAACCATTTTGACGTATAACGTATCATCCAAATTAGCAGAGTCAGAAAGCAAATATATTTTTAAAATATGACGCGAATACAGCAACTGTAAGAATGGACTAAATATTTCAAGCAAAATTTTCATCGAACATCTGTTCAAATAAAAACATGAAGCTAGGGTTACAATTTTTACCTTTTTAATTAATTCAATAAGAAATATATTTCTTAAAATTACTATACAATATACATGACGATATAGCTATATTGTAAAAATTTTAAGTGATAATCGGTAGTAAAAATCCAGCATTTTTTAATTTACAGAATGGAAGGGAAAAAGTAAGCATATATGATTCTTCAGAAAGGTTTTTTATTATTTCTTCTTTTAACACTTGTTTGCTTTGCCTTGTAAATAAAGTAGTTAGCATCTTTTACTGATTATCGGCTGATTTTGTTTAAAATTATAATTATAAAATACTATGATTCAACAATTTATTAAGAAAAATTTACAAAATCTGAAATTTTTATTTTTTCTAAAAAGCCAAGCTTCCTGTAGAGGTAAACAGATCTTTATTTTAGACAAAATATTCCTTATTTAATTTAGGAATTAATCATTGCTACTGCAATCCCACTTTTTTAGAATAAAAACTCACCTATATAAAGTCTCAAAATCAAAATCTTTAAAATACGTTATGATGGGTATGAAAAGAGGTGTTAGGTTAGATCCCCATCGCAACTTCCCCGAGACATCTTCCCCAACAGCTATTTCCCCAACAACCAATTTCCCCAACACTAACTTCCCCAGTCACTAATTTCCCCAACAGCAACTTCCCCAACACTAACTTCCCCAGTCACTAATTTCCCCAACAGCAACTTCACCAACAACAATTTCCCCATGCATTAAAACAAAACAGCAACTTCCCCAACACCAATTTCCCCATGCAGTAAAATATTAAATATATCCGTTTTTAACATTATTTCAATGAACAAATGCGCAATTTTAAAATAAAAAATTCGCAACTTTTTGAATGTGAAAAAATCAGTTGGATTAGAGTCGACAATGTTGGCAGTTTATACACTGTCCTCGAAAAGAGAAATGTTCTGGTGGATCCCAATAAGTATGAGTACAACCTACAAGCAATGTCAAGGGACAAATCTAAATCATTCTGGAACTGTGTGGAGAAAAGGAAACATTCAACATGTGTAGCAACAGCCGTTGTTAAGTGAAGTTGCTGTTGGGGAAATTAAGAATTTTACTGCATGGGGAAATTGGTGTTGGGGAAGTTGCTGTTGGGGAAATTAGTGACTGGGGAAGTTAGTGTTGGGGAAATTAGCTG